>NW_026931119.1:0-46231 GCF_032062105.1 Saccostrea cuccullata | reverse complement strand
TCTCTAAAATTTTGGTAAAACCTGTGTTTTTCACTATGGAAATCAACGGAAAATTTTTTTAAAACATCTTTCCCTAAAGGAAAAAAATTCCTTTTTGCAGGTTATATGGAATTTTTTTTACAAATTCATCCCAAAGCTTTTTGTGTGACACGGGGGGGGGGATATTTTTATTGACAAAAAAAGATAAAAATGTTATTTTCCACCAATTTCAAAGCGATCTAAAACTGAAACATTATATTTTATTGATATGTTTATGTTTAATTTATTTGTCTATATAACATAAGATATAAAAACATTGCATCATAAAAGCTATTTCAAAATATGGTATGTTTGAAACTCCGATTTCAATGGAAAATATCGTTTTCCCCTTTTGTCAAGATCTGGAATTATGGATAATGTATGTTACCTGTTATTAAAAAATTTCATAATTAATTAATTTTTTGCATTAAACAAAGATTTTAGGGCCAAATTGCTATTTATATTGAAATAAATTTTCCAAATGTAGGGGGGGATGAGAGTTAGCGTGCGTATTTTTTTAAAAACGTCATTAAATGAAGCTTGAAAATTAAATCTTTTCATGCAACATTTTATTGAATGTACCCAATTTTAAAGTTTTTAAACTTTAGAAAGGTCTAATTAAAATAAAAATTTTTTCTCCCAAAAAGCATTTTTAGATACAATGGCGAAAATGACGTAGTTCTCGACAAGCAAAGCGTCACTCTCACAAACAATTAACAGACCCTAAACCGTGCTACTACCCCATTAACGGTACGGTTCGGTACGCTTTGTGCCAAACGGTACCTTTGTGAACCGAACGGTTCTTTTTGAGAACGGACGGTACGTTTTGTGCACGGAACGGTTCGTTTTGGGCACGGAACGGTACGCTTTGTGCACGGAACGGTTCGCTTTGTGCACGGAACGGTCGCTTTGTACGGTAGTTTCGTTTCATGCCGGAACGGTTTTTTTTGAGAACGGTACGCTTTGAGAAACGGTATGCAAATGAAGTGGGCGGAGCCTGTTAGTTTTAATTCTTGATTGGCTTAAAATTGTATTCATTTTAAATGACTTTTGAAGTACCTAATGCATGTATATAATTTTTTTAGTTTTTAACAAATTAATTTTCGGTTTCAGTTTAAACATTTTACACTACAGCGGTAATGGAGGAAAAATGAAAAAAAAAATAAAAGGGAAAAAAAAAAAACATATCCCCCCAATTTTTGGCATTATTTATAGATATGTATTGATATACACAGAATTCGTAAATATTTCCGTATTTAATTTTTACGTATGCTGACCCTTCATTTGAAAAAGGAAAAAAAATTAAATGAAATATTTTTTCACTTTAAAATAAAGTTGTAACATAATCAAAAGGAATTAATATATAGGGTATATACTAATCTTGTTCTATACATATAACTCTATGCACATATATAAAATTATTTTTTATTGATTGATCTATAGAAATAAATATGACTTTTCCTGTTTCATTTTTATTCCAAGTAATTAGATATGTAAATTATTTTTTTTTTTTATTGTAGATTTATCGTTTAAACTTTTTTTAGAAGAAAATATCAGTAAACAAAATAAATACAAAAATAACAGCAGACACACGAAATTGATACAATAACTTAAGCGCTTTTCGTAACAAAAAACATTCTTTTCACAACAAGTATTTATGTTTTCAATAATCCTTTCAGTGTATTAAGTAATTATTTTTCGAAGTTTTTCTTTATTTTATTAATTTTCTTTCTTGGTAAGTCTGAAAAAACAATGTCGTGAGAGAGAGAGAGAGGGAGGAAAGGAGAGAAACCCAATCATTACACTTTTGAAAAAAAATAACTTTTTTATTCTCATTTTTTTTTTATTTACATCGCCAAAGTCACAATTAATCAGTCCATGATGCTTTTTAATAACCCATTTACAACTTTTGGGTTTTCCTTATATACATGCATGCTGCCGCATGAAATCCTCTGCATCACATGTCAATCAAAATAGCATAGCTAGGTGACCCTGAAAGTCTGTTTACGCAGGAAGAATTTCTCCTGTGATTTAAAAATTCTTCTGGTAGTTCATAGTTTACACCTGTCTAAAAAAAAATTGGGTCACAAACGGAAGCGGGGGAGGGGGGGGGGGGGGGGGTTTAACACACCTTTCAAATTTTTGTTCTGACCACATCTAGTGTATTAAATCACTCAACAAACATCCACAAATAATCTTCCGGGTTTTCACCACAACACTGATTACAAATTTACTTCCTAAATTACCCCTTTTTCAGACAAAAATAAATAAGCTTTCCCTGAATTATAATTTTCTTTTTTTACAAAAGCACAATTTAAAGCCACATAAATTGCATAAGTATCCCTTTGGGGGGGGGGTAACAAACATAATATTTTGAAAGAGGATTGATATATATTTTTTTAATTTCATTTTTATTTAGTAAATTATTTTTTTTTCAGACACTTATAAAATTTTTTGTAGATTATATTAATTTTAATTTACAACAACTTATCATTTTGCAATTTTTAAAGAATTTAAAAACCGCTAATTCGTATTGCTTTCTAAAAAGAGGATGGGGGTACAGTGTAAAAAACCCTTTCATTTTTTCGCAAACTGTTGTTTTTTTTTTTTTTTATGGGTTTTTCAAATGAAGAAATTTATACTGCAGTTTGCATATTTTATTTGAAAAAATTGGCTGGCGATTTTTGTATGCAGCGTGGAACTTGTTACAGTTTTATTAGTAAGATTATTATTTGTCTGTTAGTAGAATTTTTATTTTCCGCATTAATATTTTAATCCATATTTTACATGATTACAGATTTTCAGTGCAAGTATAACTGCGCCAATGATTCGCCTATAGAAAGAACTTAACAGAATTAAACAAAGTCTAATACGGATCTTTTTTTTTTTACAGTTTATATATATTTTGAAATTTTTACAAAATAATTCATTAGTAAAATCACGTATCTGATATGTACTACATATGAATCATATTCACAAAAACGATCTTGTATGATAAGATTTAAATTAATAATTTAAATGGCAGAATTAAAATCAAAAGTAAGACAACCGGGAATTAATTCATAAAACTGTTCTATCCTAGGGGATTATGTCTATTAATTTTTTTATGTCAAATAAATTATAGGATTATAAACATAATTAATGTACATGTGCACATTTAAGGCTTTTCCCCCCGGGGACGATCACAATTATATTGAATTTTGGGGCATCTTTGATATTAGTTTAAATATCTGTATTTTTAAAACGAGTTTTTAAAAACGCTAATATTTCAAAAGGAAATTGATTTAATTTGAAAAAATTTTAGTATAAAAAAAAAACCAAAGACCCGACATTGTTCGAGGTCCACTGTGCCCCTTATGTGTTTTGGGGGAAAAAAATCGTGGCCTGTCTGTCCTTTGACCAAAAACAACCAGTTGATTTAATTTATAGCAAATAAGGAATGTCTCACACTCTTTTTTGTTTTGCAGTTGTGTTGCTTCCGTTTTCCTTTTTTTTAAAATTAAATCCAGACCATAAAAATGATAATGGTGTTTCGAACAGGCAGACACAACCTCCGTCCTCCTTTTACAGGCGCCGTAGCGAGAGATAAACCAAAATGACTTATTTGGTCATTATACGATTCAAAAATATTGGGGGCGTGGTTTAAAATTTAACCAAAGAACGGTACGGTTCTTTCTTCAAACGGTACGCTTTGTGGAGGTCGGTACGCTTTGTGAAGGAACGGTTGTTTTTACGGTCGGTCGTTTTTGTGCACGGAACGGTTTCGCTTTGTGCACGGAACGGTACGCTTTGTTCCGGAACGGTTCGCTTTGTGGACGGTACGGTACGCTTTGTGCACGGTACGGTGCGCTTTCTGCACGGAACGGTACGGTTTTTTGATGTGTAGTAGCACGGTTTGGGTTCATGTCCAATGTTTATTAACATGATATGAAATTAGAAGTGATTTATGGAGCTTTTAATTATTAACTAAAGGGTGTTGCTTATCTTCTAACTATTGAATTGTGATATGACATTTATTTTCATATTAGGCTTTAACCCTGATGAGGAGCTAACAAAAACATTTCTCTACATTTAAGGAAAAGTGGTTATTTAGATGACATAAAGGAAACCCTATCTTTGCTCCTATATAAAAAAATTATCGAATAAAACCGGGGTAATCTTTTGTGGTGAAATAATACTTTTTAAAGTGTTTCAAAGTATTCTTATATTCCTGTATAACAATTTAGACCATTTTAAATGAAAATTTTGCAAAAATTTTTTGATTTGATTTGTCTTGACAAATTCCGGCTACATGGGACGGGGTAAACAAGCAAAGAGGCCTCATTCGCCTGAGAGAGGAACCCAGAAAGTTGCTCTAAAACCAAATTAAAAATTTTGTTTTTTTTTTTTATAAAAGGGTGAATAAACAAGCCGAAGGCTCAAGTGAGCTTTTCTGAAAAAAAAAAAATGTCCCGTCTGCCGTTGTTGTCATCGTCTCGTTTTTGTGGCGTTGTTGTTGTCTCTTGTAAATTTTTCTATTTTCTTTTCCTCAAGCACCACTTCCAAATTTCAACCAAACTTAGCACAAAGTTTTCTTGGGTAAGGGTATTAAAGTTTGTTCAAATAAGGGCCACGCCCTCCTCCAAGGGAAGATAATTGTAAATTTTGGAAAAAATGGCCTCTTCAAGAACAAGGGGCCGGGAAAATTGAACTCCTGTGGAAGCATCCTCATACAATGCAGATTCAAGGCATGATCCCCGGGGGGGGTGGGGCCAAAATGGGTATAAGGTTTACAAACATAAATACATAAAAAATTTAAAAATTTCTTCTCATGAACCATTTGGTCAAAATCGTAAGCTGAAACTCATTTGGAAGCATCCTCTGGTAGTGATGATTCAAATTTTCAAGTTATGCCCCCAGCGATAGGGTATCGAAGTTAAGCATCAATACAATTTTTTTTTTTTGGAAAATTTTTTTAAGAACAGCAAACCTATGATTGGTTATAATTTTATGGAAGCATCCTTTTTAATGTAGATTTATGTTTATTCTACATGATCCCCGGGGTAAGGGTGGGGGCACGGGGATAAAATTTTACACAGGAAATTCTTTAAAAACCTTCTTCTCAGGAACATGGTTGGTCATAGTTATATATGGAGACATCCTCTGGCAGTTAAGATTCAAGTTTTTAAACTAGCCAAGGTCAAGGGTGGGGCCATAAAGGGTATTAAAGTAGAATTCTCAAACAGCAAAGCTATGCTTTGTCATAGTTTATGGAAGCATCAAAGTTTATCCCAAAACATGATCCCCCCGGGGGGAAAAGGGGGCCACAATGGGTCACAAGGTTTAACATTGGAATACATGGGAAAATATAAAATTCTTCATAAAAACAACAAAGCCATAATTGATCATTAAAATAACAGCATCTAAAAGGTAATGTAAATTGAAACTTGTTTATATTTTGACACTGTGGGAAAAAAAAGGGGGCCCTTTGATTGGGTCATAAAAATAGATTTAAAGGCTTTATCAATGATAATTTCATCTTATACCTATAAACAACAAAACATTATGAGTCATATTAACAGGGTTCTTGTGGGGATCCCGATAGTAATAATTCAAAAGCATCCCTGAAATGTAGATCTAAGTTTACCCCCCTTCTCCCCCCCTGAACCTAATTATATTTTTTTAAATTAAACTTTTCAATACTGAAATGAATTTTTTTTCCTAGCTAATTGCTCATGTGAGCGATGTGGGCCCCCGAGCCTCTTGTTTTTTAGTTTATTAAGTTTTGTCTGGCGATATGAGCATTTAACCCCGTAAAAAGGGATCGCAATTTACTACACTTTTATGGTAAAGAAAAATAAAAAAGGTCAATGTTTATAATTTTATACTAGAAAAATAATCAAAAAACAACTTTAAAAAACTGTTAGAAAGGGCATGTTAAATATTGCTTATGAACATCTGGAAAGCACCAAAAGAGGGTGACAATTTATGCAATCGGGGTGAAAAACTAGTAAAGGTAAGATGTGAGAGAGAGAGAGAGAAAAAAAAGTGTACTTGTGTATCAGATATGCAGTAATGACAAGCAACCAATCTCAAAGTCCATTAAAACAATTAATACATATCGAGAGTAAAGTGATTAAACAAATTTTAACTATATTTTTTAATAAGAACCAAAATTTTAAAAATGGTATCACCAATTTTTAGAAAATTTTATAATTTTCTTAATTAACAGTCAGGTAATCCTGCCCTGCGGGGCCTTACATGCATTGTACATGATTCCTTATGCTCATAAGGTCTCTATTCCCTTTCCTTGGTGTTAAATTTGTAATAGACAACAGTTGCATGGATGGTTTTCATTAAATTTATTAAAGACTTAAAAAAACGTACATGTACAATCTTGTGTTATTCATAACTGTGATGGACAAAAGGTAGTTGGCGTTAATAGGTCCATTTAGATTTAAAAAGAGAAAAGGGGCGGGGAAAGGGCAACTGGCATACCGACTAAAGAGACCGGGCAAAGCCAGTGGCCCCGTGTTGGTCACAGGTCCCGGGATCCCAAATTTGGGTCTATATATTTTTGGGAGGGACCATCTGTATATCCTGCTTCCGATGATTGCTTCTGGTCAGCAGTACTTTAACACCCCAAAAACTCCCGTACTAAGCCTCCCCCCCTGTTTCAAGAGGTGGAGGGGCCCCCGGCCTGGGGTTGGCAAAGACCCCAATGAAAAAGTTCTTACTTGACTTTTTACTTTACTTTGTAAACATTGCCATAGGTTATATTTTAACAATTCTAAACAAAGTGCCCACCAACTTATCTGCTGGCTGGGCAGGTAAACAACAGCCAGATATGTTCACAACCTCCCACTTATCCCCCGGACCCGCCACAGACATCGATATGATTTCCTCCATTACTTTATATTAGGGGGTTTTCCCCCCCCTTAATGATGGACCACAAACCACTTTTTAAATTATTTAAGAAGGTTTGTTGCCCAGCTCTGAGAGGTGGGTTTCATAAAACTGAACAATTTAACAAATTTTGAATGAGAAATAACACCCCTACCTAATTCTGTAACAAATTTAGATATATTTTTGTAATTCTTTTGCGTTTCTTGTCAATCTTTTTTTCCCCTTTTCAATGGGGCTCCCTGCCAATAACGGCGTGGTAGAATGTGTGACCACACCAATTTAGTATTTGGGAGAAGGGCATTATATCGCAGGAAGCTGCATTGAATCTCTTAATAATTTTTTGCTAGTTAAGTTTGGAGTTACCAAATATTTGGGTCCTAAATGAATTACTAAGTAATTGGGGAGGGGGCTTCTTGTTTGAAGTTCCTGACAGTGCATCCCCCTGTGTGTTCTCCATTGCAGTGTGGCAGGGAGGTTGGCTTTGTCCCCCTGGGCTGTGTTTGGCTGCTTCCCCCCGCCCAGTAAGGGAAAGAAAGACCCTATGATCCATATTTTTTGACCTCAGTGCTTTGGTTGGGTTTGTTCTGGGTTAAAATTAACTTTAAAATTAAAAATCCCCCCCCCCCATAGGCGGGCAAATGTCCTTAATTTTTAAATAGGTATGGGGATTTTGGGCCCAAATTACATGATCCTTTTGTATCTAACAAAAGCTACTAAACTTATGAATTTCAGAACTGGTGTGCCCTGAAATGCCAGGTTTTGCCCTATCAATGCGATAGCTATCTATAAAAAAAGACCTGCTGGTGTCGGTATAATATTTTTTACGGTTGAGTTCCCCCATGCTTAGTAATGCAGCGTTGCAAGTGAAAAGGCACATGTAAACAATTTAACCTTTTAGGTAGAGTGACACACAGACTGAAACGATGTGAAAAGCTTTTATAAAATTGGTATGGTGAATATTAAAATACCCCCCCCCCCCCAAAGCCGTTCTTTATGTATTTTGTGTTCCACTATATGTAAATTCTTGGGCCATTGTCTGGAGTAAAACCGTGTAAGGACCATTTATAAAAAAGATTTAGTGCTGTAACCTTGTAGATAAGAACAAAATGCGGACATCAATTGGATTTTTTTTCCCAAACTGTAAATATCCATTTAATATCCATGTTGAATTTGGCATTTCTATTACTCATTTGATTGAGGGGTGTGATCCGCCACATGAATTGCACCAGTGGATAAACCTGCAGTTTGGGTAAAATTTACATGACTTGCCTAAATTAAAATCTTAGCAGTAACGATTTGATGTGGAGTTTGCATTTTTCTCAGCCATTGTATTGTTGGACTGTTTGTGATGAGGGTAGGAATTTTTATGTGGGGGATATGGGATTTTCTTGGGCCTGTGTGACATAGTTGTTTGTAACGTGTATCAACCAGAGTTCGGAATTTATGATACCCCAAGATGAATGTGGGTCAGATAGGTGAACCAACCGTTCCCAGATCTATCAGCTGTGATTCTTATATCCCTCATATATTTCAAAAATTCTTGGGCTCTTGCTATGTATTTTTCTAACATTATACTGAAGGCTGACGTCCATTTGTCAATTAACAAAAAGGTGCGCGTTTTTTTGCTTAACAAGGCACATTGTGCCATTACGTATTTGTATTTGGCCTTGTGTATCTAAGTGGTCTGAGATTTTAATGATATTGATAGATCAATAAATTTTCCCTCGCAAATCTTTTGTTTGATTTTTTGGGGCACGTGGGCGCTGATAGGGTCTATACAGCTGGGGGTCTGGGCCGGTTGTAGTCTGAGATGTTAAAGGGGGGCCATCGAATTCATCATTGATTGTATAAATCATTTGCTGTGGGGAGGCTCAAAATATTTAACTCACCCGTGTTGCTCGTGGTCTCAGCCTCGTCCTCGTCTCAGCCTCTGAGAGATCTGCAGTGTGAAGCATGGGGCTGCCACCGTTACTGTGGCTGGTTGCGTAGGTGTGGTTGTCCTCCTGGCCGGGTTTCCCCTTTGCGGTGGTCTTGTGTTTTGTGGGACACCGTGCGGGGGCCGATTGGGATGGTTGGGTCGCCTCCGAAATCCCTCGCTCTTGCCGGTGACACGAAGTTACGGTCCGGATCCTTCCTGGACCGCGTGGTTATTTTTCCTCTCACTGGCGGCATTTTCTGACGATTGGTTTGTGCAGATTGTTTCGCTTTCTTTGGATAATGATTTTTAATGGAGATTTCCTTTGCCGCGCTCTTTTTCGGAGTGGCGAAAGCGGAAGTGATACCAACTAATTAACTCGTACCAAGATGACTTTTAGATTTTTGCGAATTCGTACCATTATTAGTTTTAACAGATATTCATACGTGCTTCCGTCAATTAAATGAGATTAATGTAGTACAGTACAAGGGCAAATTAATCTGCCTTATACAGCACCCTTTCTTGAAATCTGGCATAAATAAATTGTGGATGTCATTACCTTTTTTACCACACATCGCTAAATATGGCCTCCCGAACGCCTCTCACAGCACTTTTTTCTACATTTTTTTAACAAAAAAAAATGAAACAACCGATTAACGAGGATTGTCCAAAAAGTTCGTGGACAATGACGTTTTTTGTCAAAATAAATGGTTCTATATGCATCTATTGTAGAACAAAATATTTATAAACAAAAAAACAAGTCAGAATGGTTTAATTTTTATTTAGGAAAGTTAATATTTTTGTAAAAATCGGTTTTTTTTTTAATCGCTGATTAGAGAAACACCGACATCTTACGGAAGAACGTTACCAAAAACGGGGATCAGTCATTGTAGTCTATTGTATTCACGGTTTGCATTATTGAATTCTTTAATTTATTGGGATTTCAATAGATAAAATCCCCACAAGATACCTCAAAGCCACGTCTTGTCGTTAGTCGCTACCGTGACGCTTCATTACATTTCAATGGACATTTAAACGAGCAAAGGGGTTCGAGAAGGGAAATGAAAGGAAAATTTAAAAAATGTTATTCTGTGGCATGAAATAAAAAATAATAGTATGTGCGGATATAGTAGGGGTCGAAGGGGGTGGGGGGTACTTTACGAGTGGCGGTCGGGACAATAATGAATTATGATCCTAAAACTAAATTGCAAAAACCCCAAAACTTTAACTAAATTCTTATTCAAAATACTATATGCTGCGAAAAATAAAATTAATATGGTTTCAATCACATATAGCCATATTATAAATCCAGGGGATGCACGTTCGTAATTTCTCGGTTGATAAAGCTTCTTCTTACAAACATGTACAAGTGTATCTTAAAAATCTTCATATAATTCTCACGGGTGCTAGTGGACAGGTACCCCCTTAACATCCCAGACACAAAGGCATTTATTGATTTCACTGTAAAAGCTCAAAGGCTTCTCGAGATTTTGCTTAAACAAAAGTGTAACAGACGGACAAAATTATAAGCCGAACGGGCAGACCGAAATTAATATCCCAAGCTTTCAAAGGGGGGTGTTCTATGCAAAAATGGAAGTTTATTGAATTGTGTTTTTGAAATAATTTAAGATATATTCTATGAGAGCAAGGTCCATATTTGCATGCCATCATAGGACTTATGCCCCCCTCCCCCCCAACAGCTGGAATATATATAAATCTGGGACCAAAGATAATTTTTGGCTTTCTTTCATTGATAACATTTACAATTTACAACATACAAAATTGAAACCTGCAGTTAAAAAGTTAGAGTGATTTAAAAGATATGACGGGCATGATTTTTTTTTTTTAAATAAAAAGTGAATTTTATGTACTTTTTTGGATTGTTCATATGAAATACATTATAAATATGTACTAGACAGTTAGTTTAGGAAAAAAAAACAAATATAGATATCTTGAAACCCGGTATATATAAGTATATTTTAGGTGGATATGGGGAGGTTTTTTGGTCTTCAAGCACTTCTGATAAGCATATGTGTGCACATACTTTTGAAGAATGCCATGACAACTACGCTTACTTATTATTCACATTTTTTAAAGTCCGATATCTTTTTGTCGGTATTCTGGAATCTTTTTTTTTTTGTTTTACTACAGGGTGGTGAATATATATTTTTCCTTACAAAGGAAGCAAGTTATGCACGCCTGCGACTCGATTTAATTGCACAACCAGCAGTTGTGTATAACAATCAAAAGAGATCGATTTCCGGTTGTGCATTAGATGCGAATAATATTCCATTACACAGGTAGTACATGTAAATAGACCCGATTCAGGCAATAATTGATATTTTTATTAAAATATAAGATTGTGATTCCATGAGCAGTTTATTTTTCTTTAATTTTACACTCTAATAAAATGCAGTGATTGTCGATTAGCGACGATATTTGTTTTGAAGCAAGGGCTGGTAGACATGGTAGAGCGAAAACGCTGATTGAAAACAGTATTCGCCGACTAAAATTCGTTTTAATCTCAACTAACCTTGAAAATTCAATGTCCACCATGAGTATGCTACAAGTGCATCCTATCCACCAAAATTGGGACTTTGATATGTGTATAATTTGACAAATATTCGCAGAAAATAACATTGCTTATGCATGCGATAATTCAGTTGTGAAAGAGATCTCGGGTTATGCATGAGATGAAGGACAAAAAGTTTCAAACTGTATGAATAAAATTAAACATTATATAATTATAAAGAAGTTTTGCAAAATTTAAAAAAATTAAATTATAGGATTTTCTTGCAAATAAGTTGAATTTGTGAGAAAAAAAGATATATAAGATAAGTAAACTGTTGAAGTAGATCTGTTAGGGGATGGGGTTAAAGTTTCAGTTACAATCAATATAATTACATTAATAAAAATTATGTGTGTATTATTTAGATAATAAATTTTGTGTGAACTATCCAATGCATCTTTAATATGGCTATTCCGTATGCAAAAAAAAATAAATAAATAAAAAAAATAAAAAAAAAATAAAAAAAAACAGCATATATATATCGACTTCTTTCAGTACGAAATTGTTTAACTCAAACATACCTTACCTTTATTTGACGGTACTGCAACAAAAGTGGAGGAAAAGACCAAATTTTTCATACTTTCATTTCATATATATTTTATAGTAAAAAGTGCTGTCTGTGAAAAAATAAGAGGCAGGCTCTCGATGATGTGTGTTTGCCCTGGGATAAGTATTTCCTGGTGTTTTGAATCTCGGTATCCTGAATTTTTTTATCGAGATGGAAATTATCAAGATGACAACACCACGTTACAGGTGCTTGTGGACAGGACACCCCCCCACCCCCCCCCACCCCTCCGATATTCAACCCCCGAACTTGTTGGACACTTTTTTTCTCTCACAAATTATATTTATTACATTTATTCATCATGTATACCATAGGGGAAAAAATCGTCAAAAACCCAAAAATAATTGTTCAATAAAAAATACCACTATTAAACATTCCAAATAAAATTTTTGAAATGAATAATATCGGCCGCAAAGTTTATAATTACTAAAATTACTAGTACTTTCTTAATTTCAAAAGCATCAATGAATCAATAAAAAAGTCAATGATGAATGATAAGAATGTATAAATGAAGATGTAGACCTCTCAAGATGAACCACATGCTGAAACCCAGCATGGATCTTTGACACGTGATAATACCCATGGTTTCTGCAGAACAGGGTACTCAAGGCGCGTAGTATATGATGGAAAAAATGTAAGAAAAATCTTTGTTTTCACATCTGTAGCACTTTCAAAACAATTTCTGTTAGAGTGTTGTTGAAAACCTTTTTATTCACCTTGCAACTTTTACCACTTCATTATTATCCGGAAAATCATGACGATTTCCTTTCATATCTTGAACACTCCCTGCAGCTGGTTGGGGAGTACCTATTGCACAAACTCTTTCTTTATAACCATATATTATTAATTATCCAATTAGAAATGACAATGAAATTGAAACAACAAGAATAAACGCTCAGTTTTAAGCAAGTTTTTAAAATTAAGATTAGTTTACAGAACTATTGAAAAATAAAGTTTCATTCCTTATAAAACATGTAAAAGAGATCGGCCGCTGCTGCTGGAAAAAGTCTAAATGTGCTTGCAAAAGTGACTGAACATCATTGGCGGATCTAGAAGGTGGTTCCTGGGGTTGGACCCCCCCCCCCCATTAATTTTTGCAGAGAGAGAGAGAAAGAGTTATGTAACATGGATATTTTATTACGTCTAATATTTTGAATAAAAAAAAATATTTCGAATAAAATAAATACACTGTACATGTTGTTCAATCTCTGTCCTTTCTGATCGCTATAAATAGAGTTCCCTCGTTTAATATGCTTTCCTCCGAGTACCGTCACAATCCCAGCCCTGGGTGGACTACCAACACGTCCTATGCAAGGTTTCACTTTGAAACCAGTGGAAGATCCCAGCGAATTATAGCTACATGTATATCTACTGCTTGCTTGTATGTGTTTTTGTTTTATTTGTTTGTTTGTTTGTTTTTGGCTTGTCAAAGTCCCCATATAACTGTAACAGTTGAAAACTCAGTGTTGCCAGGTTTGACGTGCCTAAATGCATAAGTGTACATGTTGGACACCTGGACACCCCCCTCCCCCTTTTTTTTCAAAAATTGCTGGATCTGCCACTGCGACGTCTTCATATTATATGAATATTATATTTAATATTTAAAATTTTATAATTATGAAAAATAAAATAGTATAACAGGTGAATTATGGAGATTGTGTAATACTATCGTAACTTTTTATCCTTTATCTCATGCATAACCCGAGATCTCTTTCACAACTGAATTATTGCCTGCATAAGCAATGTTATTTTCTACAAATATTTGTCAAATTATACACATATCGAAGTCCCAATTTTGGTGGATAGGATGCACTTGTAGCATACTCATGGTGGACATTGAATTTTCAAGGTTAGTTGAGATTAAAACGAATTTTAGTCGGCGAATACTATTTTCAATCAGCGTTTTTGCTCTACCAGCCCTTGCTTCAAAACAAATATCGTCGCTAATCGACAATCACTGCATTTTATGAGAGTGTAAAATTAAAGAAAAATAAATTGCTCATGGAATCACATTCTTATACATGTATTTTAAAACAAAATATCAATTATTGCCTGAATCGGGTCCATTTACTACCTGTGTACTGGAATTATTCGCATCTAATGCACAACCGGAAATCGATCTCTTTTGATTGTTATACACAACTGCTGGTTGTGCAATTGATCGATTAGCAGGCTTGTTATAATTTCGGTTATAGTTTTTATATGTATATCATGTATATTGGACCCTCGGTCATAATAATGTGTGTGATCAAAAGTATAAAGTGTATCTTCTAATTTTTATATGTTCACGATTAATGTATGGTTAACAAACAATGACATAGTGGAGCATCACTTTAAGACAAAGAAAAGAACTTTACTAAGAAAAATGCACCACCCTACATCAATGCATATTTTCAGCCTTTTTTATGATCCACATATTGAAACAATATACAATGTACATTATGTACACACGTTTGTATATAGGAACGGGTTGAGGGATTGGGACAAGCCCCCCCCCCCCAATGAAGTCGATAAGTAAACAATATAATATTATATAAAACTTAGCTGCTGTATGTATACTTGTGCCCCCTCAATAAAAAAAAATTGTTCATTTTGGCTTCCCAAGGAATTGTTTGGTAGTTACTCTAAACTAAAAAAAGTTTGGTTGTGCCCCCCCCCCCCCCCCCCCGCAACTGAAATTGCTTGCTTCATGCCTGTTACATATATAAAATAAAAGCAGCCCAAAATAGTTTAGTTAAGATCGCCATTTAACACATCATCTAAGAAGATACTGTCTACCATGAATGCTCGTTTATTTCTTTGAAGTGATATTTTAATAAATTTAAATCTCTCTCTCTCTCTCCCTCTCTCTCTCTCTCAATATAAGCCACTTTATAAAGCGCACTACCTATCTACTTGATTGCACGAATTTTTTTTTCAAGCTGTAAAAAGTAACCTTTCCCCATATGAACAAGGCGCACACTACGAGTAGTTTGTAAACGTTTAATCACTGACGCATGACAAACGTGTTTCCTAATCCGTCTAAAGTATTAAGACCGCAGAACATTAAAGCAATATGAGCTGCATGTTTGACATCGGAAAAAAATATTGCAAATTTGTAATTAACTATTTCAATGATCGAAAAATGGAACATTTATAAACTTCTTTTGTTCATATTTGCTATGAAATAACTTTTTATACGCTTTAATTGAAGCAAAATTGAATTATTGTCGTCCTGTACAATAATAATTTCTTATATAATACTGTATATTCGGTTGTTCAGAAATATTTGTATGAAACATTTTGAAACTTTTTTTGGGTTTTAATGATCAAAAGGGTTTAGATAACATACAGATTAATCACAATAACACATTTTACCAGGGAAATAAAATTTTCAAAAATGCAGCTCATATTGCTTTAACTGGCAAAATTGGAAATACATGTATACAGCTTACGTCATTTCTATCTGTTACAATCAAAACATTCAGTGATAGACAATGAAATGGACGGGTACAATTCGACGCGGACGTTTGGAAAACATCGGATTGAAATTGCAGATCGAAATTCATTTTCAATCCATCTCAGCTACGCTAGAAGGCACATTATTACTGATTGACCCAGAAGACAAATGATTTCAATTTTGGTACAGTTTGAATTTTTTTGTCCAGTGTTTTAAAGGAATAAATATTAAAGGGACAAATATTTCATTTCTGTTTGATAAATATATGTATATCTTTGTGTAAAGGGTGTGTGTGGGGGGGTGGGGGTGAACGATTTTTAAATAAAGTTGTCCAATAGTTTTCAGTGAGAATAAGTATAAAACTCGTGCACTCTTATAATCCTAGAAATAAAATATATTGTCATGTTAAGCCATGACCTGACTCGACAATTTTTTACCCCCCCCCTTCTAGAATCAAATATCTCCTGAAAAATAATCTTTGTTTTGTATGATCTTTCGCGTGAGTTCTTAAAATTATAAGTTAAAACTCATATTAATGTGAACTTCAAACAATATGTAATTGGGAGTTGAAATATTGTTGATTTTTGGATCATACATTCACTTTTTGCTTTGAAAACAGCTCAGGTGGATTGAAAATGAATTTCGATCTGCAATTTCAATCCGATGTTTTCAAAAAGTCCGCGTTGAATTGTACCCGCCCATTTCGTTGTCTATCACTGAATGTTTTGATTGTAACAGATAGAAATGACGTAAGCTGTATATTTCCAATTTTGCCAGTTAATGCTCCGCGGTCTTATGGTGTAATTTCTTCTATTTGTTCGCTTTTTTAAAACATTGTAAGTGATTACAATGAATTTGACATAAGCAGTTTTCAATTAAAAAACACTATCCGATCTATTTTACACATAAACATATTTCTTCCGATTTTAAACTTTATATGGGTGCAATCACTGGTCCCGAGAAAATTATCGAGATACGGGAAGTTAGGGAGAGTTACGTTCGTTCGTAAGATGTCGGTGTTTCTCTATTGCGACAGGATATTCAAACAGATACGGTAACCGTATTTTTAATATCCCTATTGTTGGAAAGGTTAATGATCAATATTTTTGCTTGAGAATTAAACTGAAAGAGAAAATAGATATTTGCTTTATTGGGATAATCGTGTTATAACAATTTGTGCACATAATGCTACTGAATGCATATTGTAAGCGAACTATTTTCAATTGCATGGGCTTTTCGAAATGAAGAGTTTAATGTTTCATGTCGTTTTCATCGACGTTATGTCAGTGGTATATTCTGTTTTTATTTTTAGCAGATTAATAGTATTGTGAATTGAAAATTCTAAGAATTAACATGCGTGGAGTCGCTTGCAAATATACAGGTATCAGTGTGTCTACATGTAGTTGAAGATAAAAGTACTGTTTTGACACTAAAAGAATGTCTATGCAATACACATGTGCATTATTTCAACTATTCCAAGACTGAATTTTTAAATTATGAGAAAAAATGCTTATTGAATAGAAAATGATTTCTTGGAAATATCATTTACTACATTTTTATAATCATAACATATCTTCGGTCTGTACTGTTAATTTTAATTACTGGTATATGGGATATCGTTTTAAATCATAATCATTCGAACTCTACCTACATGTATTAAAAATCAATGGCTGAAAGGAAAAAAAAATAAATATGTACTATTTTGGATCAGACAATATGCTCGAGCAATTAAAGTCCGGGTTTCAGTTCTTTCAATACTAGTACTTTGATTTGTCATAGGAGGCATAAATCTGTTTGTATTCTAATGCGTTCTAATTGCGCCCAGATACTAGCAGATCTATCTATATTTATATCTACATTTTCAACATTTAACAACATTAACTTATGTATTTAATACCATTAAACGTGATATCCTTTCACAGTACTAGTGTGAAAGAATATGAAAAGTACTGCAAAAACTCATTTTAACTTCTCTTTACGGAAAAAAAAGTTGTTACAAAGGGGGAAATCAAGGAAAATATAATAAAAGTACGATTCAATGTTTTGTACTCGGATATGGAATTTATTTCACTTGTACGACAGAATTGACTTATTTATATTTTCAAGCGTGCTTCGCATTCGTGAAAATAAAAAAAAAATCCATGCCCCACTCTTGATATAAATTATTGATCTAACTACAAGACATTGGATATCCTCAATTTATTTGCATAAAGCAAAATTTATTCAAAATCTTACAAAGGAAAAGAAGAAAGCACTTATCGTAGCCTTTAATACGAAAATTATTTTTATTCGCGACATATCAGTTAACAACCAGAAGTCCATTTTATTCACATTTCGACTCCCCGTGAACTTGAAATCGAAGACACTATGGAGTGTGACACACATGTAATGTATTTGGATATTTTACTAGAAAACACTTTACATGTATATCAACCTCACAAGATAAACCTGATATTTTTTTCTGTTTTACTAATCGTCAGAAGGAGACGTGGCAAGTGCGACCGATTGATAGTGGACACTTACTCTTCCATGGCACCTGATCCTGCCTCTGACAGTTTTGGAGGTCCATGTTTGTTGCCTTAAATTTGTATTGTTTGAATGTACTTTGAGTTTGGAGACTGTTCGTTATCACAATATTATTTCAAGTAATTCTCAATTATACTCACTAATTATAACAATCGTAAAAACGGAATTTGAAAGAATGACTGCACTTAAGCTATGAAAGTTGGATCCCTATGTTTTGCGCAAAATAAAATTCCAAAATTCATTAAATTTATGTTTTATAGGTATTAAACAATGTCCCAATAGGAGGTTTTGGTATATTGCATTACATGAAAGTATTAGATAATGCCGAGCGATACTAGCATTTGAGACGGGGGTCTAACAGTTTTGTCTCATTTCTATTGTTATTCATATGCATACCAGTTTTCAACGACTTTGTTTACATCGAGCCGCAGCTTGGCCATTTTTCTTTTTTGCACAGAATGTGTATTTTAACTTAAACTCATACATATCCAAAGGACAATGTTGGCCAAGTTGCGGCTCATATCTAATTTAAAAAAAATGACCCCAAGCTAGGGTTGAGATAGCTACTAAATTAACCGGTCACCCAGCATAAACGATTGATATAAGTAATGATTTAATCAATGTGATTCTTCCAATAGGAGTTAAGTTTCACTTTTTCCATTGCTCTATGATGGTCATAATTTTGACAAGTTTCTTGTCATAGTTTAGTTTTGCATGCGCAATTTTTGCTAAGTCAACATCATAATAAATGCCTAAAAGTTTAAAGTTTGTTGTCCATTGAAATTTCAGATCAGGGCAGAGTCTATCCTCAGAATACTTCTTACTTCCAATCCACACAATTTGGGTTTTTGACTGATTGATTTTGAGACCTGACATTTTATAAAATTCTTCTAATACAAGCATTGTAGCCTTTAATGATTTTTTCAGAGCGTCAAGAATTATCATTGTGTCATCTGCATATTGTGACATTAAATACTCTGTATCATTAATCTTAATTCCTTTGATATTCTCATTATTTCGTATTTTAATAGAAAGTATCTCAGCACATAAGAGAAATATATAAGGAGAAATTGGGTCACCCTGTCTACAGCCCCGTCCTAACTTGAAGAAGTTAGATAAAATTCCTGCTTGTGACACACAAGAAACTATATTATTTTGGAAAAATTTTATCCAGTTACAAAAACTTGGTCCAAAGTTAAAAAAATTCCAATGTTTCTCGAATAAAAGTCCATGACACAGAGTCGAAGGCTTTCTCAAAATCTATCATGACTAATGTTCCAGGAATATCATGCAATTCAGATCGTATACAAGACATGTATTCTCTCCGATGTATCTCCCAGGTATAAAACCTGTTTGATCTGAACTAACTATTTTGGTTAAAACTTGTTTTAATCTGTTTGCTATACATCCTGATCCAATTTTATAAATAATGTTTAGCAGTGATATTGGTCTCCAATTGCTGAGATGAAATTTACTTTTTCCTTCTTTTGGTATGCAAGTAATTATTCCTTGCTTTTGTGTAGAAGAAAATTCACCTATTTCATAACCATAATTCAAAGAGCGTACTACAAAATGACCCAAATTTCTCCAAAATACTTTTAAAAATTCTGCTGTGAAGCCGTCACTACCTGGACTTTTGTTATTAGACATTGTCTTTAATACTGATAAGGCTTCACTATATGAAATAATACCTTCCAACTTCAAACGTTCAGTATCATCTAATTTAGGGACATTACATTCTTCAAGGGATTCTTTAAGATTCAAACCAACATTCTCTAATATTTGAACTGAGTATAATGATTTGTAAAATTTTTCAACTTCTTCTAGAATTTCAGATTGCTTTGTTATTTCCCTTTCCTCATTATTTTCACTTTTAATAATTTTTGGTATTATCTTTTTTGTAAAATGTCTATTTAAAAAAGATTTAAAAAATAACTTGTTGGTTTTTCCCCTTCACTAGTCCATTTTGCCCTTGACCTTATCATATTCCCCATAAGCTTGTGTTGCCTTATTGATTCTAATGCTTTTTTCTTCTCAGCAATACTAGTTACATTGTTGTCATAATTTTTTTTCCAGTTCAGTAATTTCCTCAATTAGGTCTCTCTCATTTTTTACCCTTTCCTTTTTGATATAACTTGCATATGAAATTGTTTTTGCCCTTATCTCCATTAGGAGTGTCTCAAAAAATAATTGGTAATTTATAGTAAATTGTATTTCAGAATTGGATATTTCCTTAATGCTGGCTTCATTGTAAACCAGCAATGCATATTATGTTTTAACATGATCAATAACATCATTTATGATTTCAATATACTTCGGGTCTTTTAAAAGAGAACTATTAAATTTCCATAAACCTTTCCCATGTAGGAAATCATTAAACTTAAGGGTCAGTAAAATTGGTAAATAGTCTGATCTATTCTTCCAAGAATATCACAATTTTGTATATCAGTCAACAATGAGTTGGATACAAGAGCAAAGTCTAAGCGTGCTTGTTTCAGAGGGTTTGGTTTCCTCCAAGTAAATCTTTTTGCTTCTGGGTGGAACTCTCAATAAATATCTATTAAATTATGACTATCTATTTGTTCAAGTAATTTCTTTCTGGCTTTTGGGTAATTAATATGTAAGTAATTGAAATAATCTTTGTTTGGGTCTAATACTAAATTAAAATCACCAACAATAATAACTTCATTGTCAAATTTGGTTATTAAATCTGACAAATTCTCATAGAATTCTGGAGAATCTT
This sequence comes from Saccostrea cuccullata, assembly GCF_032062105.1. NCBI lineage: Eukaryota > Metazoa > Mollusca > Bivalvia > Ostreida > Ostreidae > Saccostrea > Saccostrea cuccullata. The sequence goes on along the minus strand of NW_026931119.1, from coordinate 25,571 downwards.
CATTTGGTCCATATAATAAGATGCATATCAGACTTATTTTCGTATTTTCAACTGTTAAGTTCAATGCAAGAAAATTGCCAGAATCATCTAAGATTCGATCATGGACTACAAAATCAAAATTATTGTTAAATAAAATGGCAATTCCTTTAGCTTTTGAAGTATATGAGCTAAAACGAGCTTCATAACCCCATAGGAAAATATAGGAATCTTCCTAGAGTGGATGAAACAATTGATACATGTACTTAATTGGCAGTAAGTATTTCTAAGTTAGATTTAAGATCTGGTTATTGGCAGGTGGAGATTAAAGAGGAAGACAAACATAAAACTGCATTTTCGCTTGGTCCACTTGGTTTTTATGAATGCAACCGTATGGTATTTGGCTTGACTAATGCGCCCGCTACATTTCAGCGGCTTATGGAAACTTCATGGGTGAGATGAATCTTAAGGAATGTTTGATATTTTTAGATGATATTCTTGTATTTTCATCTACTTTTGAAGAACATTTAGAGAGGTTGCAGGGTGTTTTCAAAAGATAAAAAAGCATAATTTGAAATTAAAACCCTCAAAATGTGAATTCTTTATGTCAGAGGTCAAATATTTAGGACATATTGTGTCTGAGAAAGGTATTCAAACAGACCCTGATAAAATATCAGCTTTGAAAACATGGCCTGTCCCTAAAAATATCAAATCATTACATTCTTTTTTAGGATTCACAGGTTATTATGGGCGTTTTGTTAAAGACTATGCCAAAATTGTAAAACCCCTAAATGATTTATTTGTGGGTCACCCTACAAACAAACATGCGAAAAAGTCAAAGAAAAAGAAAGTACCTTGGATTTGGGGTAAAAGAGAACAATCAGCTTTTAATACCCTTATAGAGAAACTAACGTCACCCCCTATTTTAGCCTATGCAGACTTTTCCCAACCTTTTATTGTAAATATTGATGCTAGTAGGGAAGGTCTTGGGGCTGTTTTATACCAGAATCAAGGAGGGGTAGACAGGGTTATAGCTTACGCAAGTAGGGGATTACGCCCCAGTGAATACAATTACCCCGTCCACAAATTAGAATTTTTATGCTTGAAATGGGCACTTTGTGATAAATTCCACGATTATTTATATGGGAATACATTTACTGTTTATACTAACAATAACCCTTTAACATATGTAACAACTACTGCTAAGTTGGATGCAACATTGCACCGCTGGCTAGCGTCTCTTTCGAATTACAATTTTAAATTAGTTTACAAAACTGGCAAATCTAATAGAGATGCTGATGGGTTGTCAAGGAGACCGACAAAGGTAGAAGTTTTTCCTGAGGTTATAAAAGCTTTAACATCCGCAGTTTTAATTGAGAAGGAAGAACTCCCTTTAGCCGAATGTTTAGTTTTATCACAGAACGCCCAGTTAAAACATGTAGAAATAAAGACTCAGAATACAGATTATAGTACTAGCAACATCAACTGGAAAGAGGAGCAAGATAAAAATATAGCCATTAGTAGACTAGTTGAAATATTACACACAACATTACGGAAACCTACAGGTAAGGATTTACAAAATGAAAGTCAAGATGTCCAGGAGTATCTTAGAGAATGGAAGAACTTAGAAATTTGTAAAGGTATACTTTACAAAAACACCGTTCAAGATGGGGTAAGTATTAAACAGTTAGTGTTACTAGCAAAATACAGAGATGAAGCATTTAAAGGAATTCATGACAATGCAGGACACCAAGGTAGGGATAAGACATTATGGTTAGCAAAACAAAGTTTTTTTCTGGAATGGGATGGATAATGATATAAAATCCAGAGTAGAAACCTGTGGAAGGTGTGTAAGAAGAAAAGTAGGTGATACCCCAAGGGCTGATCTTGTTAACATCCAAAGTACCAAACCCTTAGAAATTCTTTGTATAGATTTTTTATCTCTTGAAAGATCAAAGGGTGGTTTTGAAAATATACTGGCGATCACAGATCATTTCACTAGATATGCAATGGCTGTGTCAACAAAGAACCAACTTGCTAGAACAACTGCAAAAGTATTATTTGAAAATTTTATATGTCACTATAGTTTTCCTGAAAGATTACATTCAGATCAGGGAAGAAATTTTGAAAGTAAAGTTATTAAAGAACTTTGTAAATTAGCAGGTATGAGTAAATCACGTACAACACCATATCACCCCATGGGTAATGGTCTGGTTGAACGTTTTAACCAAACTTTGCTAAAAATGTTAGGAACTTTAGAAAATTACAAGAAAGATGATTGGAAGTCTTACATACTACCGTTGGTTCATGCTTATAATGCAACCAAACAAGAGACAATTGGTTTTTCACCCCATTATTTAATGTTTGGTTGGCACCCAAAGTTGGCCGTTGATGCATTTTTAAATTTAGACACTTCTGAAATATCTGATAAGCCAGTTAGTCATCAAACTTATGTTGACAAACTGAAGAAAAGATTAAATTTTTCTTATAATGTTGCAAAATCCAATGTTGAAAAGAACTCTTTAAGACATAAAGAGAACTATGATAACAGAGTTCGATTTTCAAAATTAGAAATCGGAGACAGAGTTTTAGTTCGTCTTCTAGCAAAGACTGGGAAATGCAAACTATCTGATAAATGGGAAAAAGATCCATATGTTGTATTAGATATTCCCAGTAGTGACATTCCTGTTTATAAAGTACCGAAGTCATCTGGCAGAGGACCAGTAAGATTACTTCATAGAAACTTACTGTTACCTTTTATGTTCCTGTCAGATGATGACTGTCTTTCAGATGACAAGACCAAGAAAAGTAAAATCAGTAACTAAAAACATACTGTTTCTGCAGAAAGTGGAACAGATTCTGCATCAAGTGATGCTGAATCAGAGGTTTTACTGGTGACAACACCAGCAAATACAAATAAATGTAATAATGTTCATAACACTTCTCGTGTTAACCATAATACTCGTCTCAATAGTTCAGATGAACATATGAGATCAGATGGTTGTACATTTAACACATTTAATATGTCGGATTTTAGTAGACCTATATCAAGGTTAGAAGATACTTCTTCCGTTGACCCCGGATATCAAATTCAGGACAGTGCTTCTTTTAATTCAATATCGAGTACAAATTTATCCGAAACACGTGATAATTTGTCGCGATATTGTACATCGAGCCCGTCTACTATTCAGCAAGGTATAAGACGTTCCACAAGAGTTAAAAATCCTCCTGATAGATATGGACAGTGGGTTATTGGTGAGCATGAGGCTCAAGTATGGTATGTCTAGGAGGAGAATGTCACAGGAATCTTACAGATAGGAATTTCCGATAGTCAGTTGTATATAGTTTTATGACGTAGTATTATCATTATTAGTATATCTTGAGTTAGTAGAGCTAGGATGTACATGTACTGATAGTTGATAGTTTTATGACTTATTCAATCGCTAGTTGATCATATTACATGTACTTATATTTTATTTTTTAGATATATTATTAATCATGGATTGCTTTTCAGCTTAGCCATTCATGATGCCAGTTTTATGATCATTATACATACATGAAGTCAAGTTTTAGTCTGCTTAAAAGAAATCAAAAATTGCATGTTTAACAAAACATTTGGCAATATTATGGAGTTTTAAGGGTTTTTTACTGTTCATCATAAGTAATGCAGCAATATTTCAAAAAATAAACTCTACTTTCGCTTCCCGAAACAATGCTAAGGCTACTTGGAAATGGCTTATGTACGCATTTCCATTGCACTAGCTGGAAATTTTTTAATGTAAAGGTGATGGAGAGCTGCTGATGCGAAATTTCACTACATTTCGCCTCAGCATGGTCTTACGCATCATATGCATTACGGACAGTCCTTGTACCGGAAGTCCAAGGGTGACTACACTGCTCTAAGTTAGAGAAAATTCGACCTAATTATCTGAAAAACAGGCATTTAAAAATATCAAAGAATAATTTCTTCGCTGAGATCTCGATATTAATGAACCTATTGTATCGCAGAAATTAATCTGCAATTGTGCAATTGTTGTCTTGCACGTTTTGCTTGAATGGCTGGGAGGGGGGTGTTTTAACAGTCATATTTTACTTAGTAAAGTAAACAGATAAACAATCAAAATTTTTATCAAATCTCTGATGTTCTGAAAAATGAATTTAGTCTTACTTTATTCGCTTTTGAAAATCATAAGATAAAAAATCAAACATTTGTAAATAACTGCTTGTTGCGTTTCTTTTGCTTGTCAGTATATAAGGCATCATAATATTATAGTAACTAATGAATTCCGTCTTCACTACGGAATTTACTACGTTCATTCAATGCCTTGTTCATTCATTCATTCATTCATTTATACGGGTGAGTGGTCAGTGAGAGTATCCGAGTGTGTGAGTGGTCAAACATGTTTTTCTATATGTCTCCTGCGCATTCGCGCCAGTACTAATTCACGGGCACTCCAACCTTAGACTTTGGGGAGAGAAGACGCTCTCTCTCCCCAACACAACTCTATATCTTACGATATTGGGGCATTAAGTCTAGGATTACGGTAAGAAATAATTGTTAAATTATTTCTTAGTATTCAATTATTATCCAGTATCTATTTGTTCATTTTATTTAACTGAAGTGATTTCTAAATTACCTAAATTCAAAAGTTTAACTTATCCGCGTAAAAGTGTGTGTGAGGTGAGGAATATTGTTTTATTATATTGCAGATCACCCTTTTACTGTATTAAAAATAAAATATATAAAAGACATCGAACCTAGCAGCCGTGTTTGTTATTACTACAATTTCAATACCTAGACTAGACTGTGACATAGATTCTTATATTTTGTTCCATTTCATCGGTAAAATGTGTATCACTCAAGCATACGTAGAATATTACACTTCTGTTGTCGGAAGTACTGAAAAACATATTTTCTTTTTTTCGTATCGTTCAACCCCTGGCAGTTAGTAGATATTATTTTAATTTCTGACATATTTCATTTTTTTGTCAAAAAAAAAAATTTATTTAAAAGGCCAATTTTCCCCCTGTATTGACAATATACACCCCTCATCATCCGCGAGTAGATTGTTGGTTAGAAAGCACAAAGAGATAGAATAAGAAAAGAATAGACAGGGGCGTAGTATCCGGGGGGGCCAGGGGGGGCCTGCCCCCCCACTTTTTTTCCCAACCTTACTTACACTATAGAAAATGTTAATTCAAAGCCTGTTTGGCCCCCCCACTTTTAGAAATGTACGGAAAATGTAGTATAAGAATTGGTACTAAAAGTAGTTGGCACTGAAAAAAAGTTTACCTACACCCCCCCCCCCCCCCCCCCCCCCCCCCCCCCCCACGAAATAGGATTTTCGACTTTAGGCAACTTTTACCTTTTTTTTTTTTTTTTTTTGCTTGTCAACTTTTTAAGGTAAGTAAAAAAAAATTTTTCTCTGCCTGGCCCCCCCCCCCACTCTCAAAAACGATGCTACGCCACTGATAGAAGAAGACAGAAAAAGAAGTTGTTATTATGAGTCATGTTCATTGTTAAATTTGGTCAAATAAGAGTGAAAATTGTTTTGATAAAGCAAGATAAACATACATTTTACATGATGTACACAAAAATTATGTCACCGGATATCAACATATACATAGTAAATCGAAGAACCGTAATGTAATACGTTTTAATTTTCCAGAAAGCACGACAAGTTTTAACGTAAATTTAAAATTTCCGGAAAGCTCATAAGTCACATAAAGTTTACTTCAGTGTTCATTTTTTACCTTGATAAGCACTTTACCATTACCCGTGTATCAGATTTGCTAAATCACAGAGATGGTCCTCCATAATCTTGAATCTGTGCACTATATTTATTTTACTTTTTGACGTCAAGAGCGAGATTATGACGTAACAATGAAATTCATGCTTATTTGTGATACATACCTACATGTAATGTAGTACATGAGAAAATATACTGCATTTTATTTTGTAAAGAATCATAAGGGAAATTAATTGTAAATGTAAATATTTCAAATAAATTTTCCCTATAATTCTTTACAAAATAAAATGCAGTATATTTTCTCATAAGACTACATTAGGTATAAAGTATATGTATAATTTATATATTCAGTATTTGAAAGTGATCGAAAAAGTAATTATAATTACACTAGAAACTTTGACTGTAATCGATTAAAATACGATTACAAGTAATCGAAAATATCTTTGATTACAGATTACTGTCGATTACTTGAAAAAAGGTAGGAATGTCAACGAATAGTAGAGTATTCGACTATAGCTATCAGTCAAATGGACCGACTATCGAATAATGAAACGACATTCGAATATTAAAAAAATACAAAAGGAGGTGATGATAAAATTCGCATCTCAAAGTTGAAAAAAGCGTCCTTCTTCAAACTATATAGTTTTCGTCTTAAGACGAATAAGAGCGCAGACACAGTCACGGTATATAAATTATTATCCACATCGTACATATGGAAAGTACGTACAGTAAGTACATACCTAGATGATTAATTTTTAATCGCTGACTTTTTTCCTTATTGTAATAAATTATGCAACACTATACTGGACTATGAAAATTATTTAATTGACTTGTACCAATTACAGTGTATATTTATAATCTGTAGGAATTTCAAATGCTAGGAACACACAATTTTCCATATCCCTGATGTTTTTAAATTTCGATAATTATTTAAACAATAATCTTACATAAATGACTTTTAGATAGCTTGGGCAATCATTAATTGAACAAACAGTATTTAAGAGTGTCACCGGAGGTGGGGATGGTGTGTGTTTACAATTCTCCTTTTCCAAATTATTTCAATTTTCCAATTTATTTCAATTTTTGACATTCCTAAAAAAGTAATCATTAAAATTTGCAAGCAATTTTGATTACTCGATTACGATTACCCCATGTCTGATCAATAGTTCAGCAAAATTCTTGATTTTCCTTTCCTTCACCAAGAGTGATGTAAAAAACACTCTCTGACCTGTTTTGAGATAGAGAGAGTAAGTTTACCATCCTGACAAAGTCTTAAATCGCAAACGTTTCTCCAGTTATGCAGTTGAAATCCATGTTTATTTTGCAATCGCTAATATAAGAATGTCTCAACCGCTCTACTATGATTTTAAGGCATATGACATTATGTTTGAAAAGGATAGAAACACAGAGAAAATCAAAGAAAATATAATAGATAGAAAATTCAGTGTTTTGTAGTTGAATATAGAATTTATCCACTCGTTAAACAGCTTCTTTTTTATATATTTTCACTCATGCTGGTGCAATAATTAAAAATCCTGTTACAAAACTACAAAACATTGAATATCCTCTTTTTTTCTTGGATACCATTTAGTTGAAAAATTGAAATTAATTTCTTAGAGGTGAATATTTTTCTAAATACTCTGCTTATTTATTATACTTGTCTTCTTTTTGTCGAAATATTGCACCGGAAAGGGACAACGTACACTGCAGAAAGAACCCATGCCAAAAGGTAATGAAGAAATATCCTTTTGAATAGAAAATTTTTGCTATTGTTAAAGGAAATTCTTCTACATTTACGGTTTAAAACTTTAAAATTTTGCAGTCGAATGGATTTTTCATGAGGCTAAATTTTAGTAAGTAATTCTCAAAAAAATCCAGCTTTTATACATTTAAATCGGTCGGATGAAAATACTGTTATCATCTTTTGCTATGGAGTTAGGATGTGCAGAATATACAAGTTACAGGAGCCGTACTGTGCATGTATCTACGTTTTTTGAATACGAATATACTTGTTTGAAAATAACGGATAAAAACTGCTGCAATTGGCCAAAACACAATCGATAAATAAACAAGATTTGTTTGTGAAATACTGATGCCCCCGTATGGCAACATAGGGAAGTTTTAAACTTTTCTTAAATGCAAATTTTATAATTGGTACCCAAAGTAGGGTCTTCTAACTGGAAATACAATTGTGAAATATGAGAGCTTTATCACCATCTCTTCTCAAGTTATGACCGGGTTAAAGATTTTCATAAGTACAGAAATCTTGAAGATCAAGTTTAGAAAGTCAAGGTTATAGATATCAAATGAAAGGTCTTGGGGAAAAAAATACATATGTAGAGTATGGAAGCCCTAACCTTACCCGTTAAAAAATTATGGCCAAGATTAAAAAGATTTTGATAGTAGGTCAAACGCCAAGATCAAGGTCAGCAGGTCAAAGTTATTGGTATTCAATAAAAGGTCTTGTCACAAGGATTATAAAATGATATATAAAAATCCGAGACCTTAACATTCAAAAGTTATTGGCAAGGATAATATTAGTTATCCAGGTTCAATCAAGGGTGTACGGGGATTTACCCCGGGTTGTATTCCATACACCCTGAGGCCGAAGGCCGAAGGGTGTATGGAATACAACCCGGGGTAAATAACCGTACACCCTTGATTGGACCTGGATAACGAATTTATTTCCTTTGTACCCATAAAAATGCTTTGTAAACATGATTTTTAGCTTTTATCATAGAGAATGTATACATTGTGACGTCACGTTTTATTTACACCCGGCTCAAGTCGGGTGCACGGATATTTAAACCCGACTTTGTAACCAATCAAAGCTCGTGTTACAAGCAAGATAGGAAATAATGTTGTTTACATAAGTCCGGAAATCTCTAAGGTCAATGTCAAAAGGCCAATGTTACTGGTGTACACCAACGTCTTCCCACAAAAAATACATATGTGAAGTGTGGAAAATCTATCCCTAACCGTTAAAAAGTTATTGTCAAGGTTAATGTTTTTTCATTAGTCTGAAAATATCAAAGGTCAAGGTCAAAAGGTCATGTTTACTGGTATCCAATAAATGGCCTTGCCAAAAAGAATACATGTTTATTGTAGAAAGCCTTGTCCAATCCGTTCAAAAGTTATTGCCAAGTTAAAGTTTTTCATAAGTAAGGAAATCGCCAAGGTCAAGGGCAAAAGGTCAAGGTCATTATATCCGATAGAAGGGTCTTGTCACAAAGAATGCATCCGTGAAGTATGAAAGGCCAGCCCCTACTGTTAAAAAGTTATGGTCTAAGTTAAAAAAATTTAAAAGTAGGTCAAACTCCAAGGTCAATCTCAAAGAGTCAAAAGTCTTTTTATCAATAAAAGGTCTTTTCACAAGGATTAAATAAATAAAGTATAAAAGCACTAGCTCTAATCCTTTCAAAGAATAGGTCAAGGTATGTTTTTAAAAAAGTAGATCAAACTCCAAGATCAAGGTCAAAGGGTCAAAGTTCTTTGTATCCAATAATTTGTCTTCTTTCAAGAATTACATATGTGTGAAGAATGAAAGCCCTAGCCCTCACTGTTCAAAAATTATTGCTAAGGTTAAAGTTTTTTCAGAAGTACGAAAATCTCCAAGGTCAAGGTCAAAAAGTCAAAGTTGATGGGGTATCCAATGAAAGGTTTTCCAAAAAGAATACATATTTGAAGTATTAATGTCCTGGTTACTACTGTTCAACAGTTGAAAGTAAAAGTTTGGAATTTTCGTGTAAAACTGGGTCAAACCTCAAGGTCAAAAGGTCAAATTTGGTGGTATCCAAAGAAAGGTCTTTTCACAAGTAATACATGTGTCAAATATGAAAGTTACACCTCCACTAAATCAAAAGTTGTGGAAAAGGTTAAAGTTTTTGCAGACAAATAGAGAGAGAGATAGATACACGGCTAGTCAGCTAGACGGACGGACACACATTTGGTTATATATTGGGTACATCAAGTCCAAATCCTATTGGATACTGCTTATTGGATACAAAAAAAGTGTACACACGAGAGAGCATTATTTGGGTAGTTACTGTTCAAATCTTATTGGATATTAATCCTCGTGTCCGTATTTTATTGGGTTTTTTTCTTATTGTTTTTTATTCATTTCAAATTTATTATATATTTAATATTTGATGGTAAATTCAGACAAGACTGAAAACCTTTGGTTTTGAACCCATATTTTTGTCAATTTCTGTGATATAGCTCTTTTATTGTAACACCTAACTAATTTGTTCTTAGGAATAAGGATATACACCTGTATATTTCAAAATATCTAATATTAAAATATATGAATACCTAAGTGCAAAAAAACTGAATTGTGAAAACACAACTCAACACATCTCAGACTCTGTTCAACCTTTCTTGAATAACAAAATTAAGTATTTAAGGAGAAACCTTTTTGAGTCATGACCAATTAATAATAAGCAAATGCCTATTACATGTTAGACAGAATGAAGGTATCCAACAGGCATTGGACAGGTGTCCAATACCTGCTGGGTTGTATTTTTAAGAAGGGATTAAACTACCCAAGAACAATTGAACATGTGTACATTGTCCAATTCTATTTGGGTTTCTTGAATCTCCTTATCAAAATACAACCCAACAGGTAATGGACACCTGTCCGAATCCTCTTGGATATCTACATCCCACCCAACAGGTAATGGACACTTGTCCAAATCTTCTTGGGTTTCTTGAATTGTTTCATCAGAATACCACCCAACAGGTAATGGACATCTGTCCAACATCCCACCCAACAGGTAATGGACACTTGTCCAATTCTTCTTGGGTTTCTTGAATTGTTTCATCAGAATACCACCCAACAGGTAATGGACATCTGTCCAACTCCTCTTGGATATCTACATCCCACCCAACAGGTAATGGACACTTGTCCAATTCTTCTTGGGTTTCTTGAATTGTTTCATCAGAATACAACCCAACAGGTAATGGACACCAGTCCAACTCCTCTTGGATATCTACATCCCACCCAACAGGTAATGGACACTTGTCCAATTCTTCTTGGGTTTCTTGAATTGTTTCATCAGAATACCACCCAACAGGTAATGGACATCTGTCCAACTCCTCTTGGATATCTACATCTCACCCAACAGGAAATGGACACTTGTCCAATTCTTTTAGGGGTTTCTTGAATTGTTTCATCAGAATACCATCCAACAGGTAATGGACATCCGTCCAACTCCTCTTGGATATCTTCATCCCACCCAACAGGCAATGGACACTTGTCTAATTCTTGGGTTTCTTGAGAATCCCCTCATCAGAATACTACCCAACATGTAATGGACACTTGTCCAATTCCTCTTGGATATCTTCATCCCTTCAACAGTATATAAACTAAAAGGTATTGGACATTCTTCTTGGGTTACTCAATTTTTTTTTTCATAAGAAAGAAAACCCAATAGGTATTGGACATTGGTTCAACTCTTCTTGGATATTACATCCCAACATTAGAATAAAACCCAACAGATGATGTTTACCTGTCCAATTCTTCTTGGGTTACTTATACCCTTCATTAAAATTGTCAAATTTGTCTTGGATATTTATACTCTTGCATTAGATTGCAAACCCAATAAGTACGACATTTACCTTCCCTAGTTGAATTCAAATTTATCTGCATAAGCATACATAAGTCCAAAACATATTTAATACTTTAATTCTAACATTCCACATCTCATTCAGTGTACACTTTACAAATGATAGGAAATATATAAGCATTTTGTGCCTAAACAATTGATCAATAGATCACACCCTTGATAAAATATTTGCCTTCAGTTGCTAAGATTGTGTTGTATTATATGGAAAATTTCTATAATCCTGTTTATTACAGATACATGTACAATACATATTTTCCCTGTAATAATAAAAATACTTCTGAGATGTAAAAGAATAGATTAAGTAGTCACCGATGTTAAAAGATATTACATGATCTCATTAATCTGGTTTGGAAATCACAAACTTAGTTTTGAAGCCGATAAAACAGTGTCGCACCAGAAAACTCAGTTACAAGTACAATGAATGAATTCGTTGTATCAAAACTTTAAAATAATTGACGCATTATGTCCAAATCTTTTCGACAAATCGGGATAAAGATATTAAATCAAATCATCACTGTTATAAGTCTTAGAGCTAGAGAAAAGTCATCACATGCCCAAATTTTACATGTAAGACTTTGATCCTATATTTCAATAAATGTCAAAATGGTTTTATTTTTGTTTCTGTTCAATACTTTCTTCTTCAGGGTCTCTCATGGCCTATACTGTATGATACCTCCATTGACCCTGCTTTTTTATATTGCCATATGTTTATCCAGTAGCAGTGGTTATGCTCAGGCAATCTTTGAAATATTCCTCATTTCATGCATCTCCTTCAGTTCTGCCTCTGTCCATTTTATTCATTCTGCAATTAGATAAAGGCACTTCTTTGCCATATAAAACATGTTTTTCTTGACTACAGCAAGATCACCCTTTATGTTGATCAAACCCAACCAAGAAGTAGAAGTATATTTCTTATTCAGAAATATGTATTGATAAATAAAATGGAAGAAAAACTAAATTCTATCAACTCTTTTTTTTCTTCTATGTCTAACTGCATCTTCATTCTACCCCCCATCCGCCATAATTTTATCAAAATGGAATCATCATTCAACACACAAAACGATGTTGCATATTAATTAGACAGTATGTTAGTTTCTAATTGTTAAGAAGGAGATTTTAAAAAGATTTTACACCTATTCCTAGTCCTAGCAAATTTTAGACTTCTAATGTAATACTATCAGTATATTAGGGGTACATAATCTTCAAAAACATCTCTACACTTAATGATAAAGCTTTCACATAAGTATTGTTTTTAGCCCAATGGTTTTGCTAAAGAGGATTTAAAATTGACCCAAACCTTACTAACTGCTTTGAAATTATATTGACAGGGACAGAGACACACTTGACACTCCATCCCCCTTCCTGGGGTATGCTTTGCACAAAATTTAATTAAAATTGACTAAGCTGGATAGAAGTTGAAAATATGAAAAATTACAGTCAAACAGATTATGAATAACTTTCAGCACATCAGACATGAAGTAGTGATCCTTAAATAAAATACACCTACAAGATGAAGCTGTTTTATTCCTTTGAAGTGATATCTAGTATTGTTTCTTTTCCTGTATGCCACCTCTATCAGAACAAAATGTTATACATGTATTAACATAACCTATGACCGTATAGTACCCCAGTATTTACTTTACAATTAATTAAGTTCTAGAACCAACCCTCATATGCCCTTAAAACAAATGATTCTAAACTGGCAAAGGTAAAGGGCATCTGAAGAATTTAAAATAAAATGACAGTACAAACAAGCAAACAGTGTGCATGAAAATGTTGGCAAACACTAGAAAAAATACTAAGGTACTTTCTCAAACTTAACATGAATACTAAAGAGGTTTTATGTAGCTGTATTGCACATACCAAAAGCTTTCCTGCAGTTAAAGATTGGTTGCCTAGCAGTTATGTAGTATGTACAAGTTTTTCCCTCTATCTCTTCTAATTTTAGAAACGAAAATGTCTCTAAAAATCTTATGGTTGGCATGAAGTATTCCTGTTCATTTTACTGATTACTTACAATTGTCCTATTTCTGAGGGTCATCTTCTGATGAGTGTGTTCTCTGCAATGCTCACGATTGAAGTTCCTGTTTGACCTGTTACATATTGAAAATCCTCAATGAACATGATTATGATTTTAATTTCCATTGTAATTTTTTGATTACTTTTATAAAAAAAAATCTAAACCAAATTATTGTAACATAATACTTAGGAAAATATTTATGTAATATCAAAGGAAAAAAGGAATCATTATCTCCAGTTATCCTAAAATCACAAGTAAACATTAATCATATAAATTCACATACGTTAACCCATTAGCTTTTTGTACTATTAAATCATAGTCATCGCTGTGCAATAAAGGAAATCAAGTACTAATCCACAGCTTGATGGCAATAAAGTTACTATCCCTGAGTAAAAAGTGACAAGTCCAAATATAGAGGCAAAAATTAAAAAGTAACATTGAGAAAAAGTTCATCGTGAAAAAAGTCAGGATATTAACTACAGATGATTCTTTTTAAAATTAAAGTTTAATTTAATTTTCGCTAGTAAAATTTAATCATATATAAATGATTGATTTAAAATATGAAGAAAAAAAAGATTTTAAATATTCCTTTTCTGGTCATTCACTAGTTCGTCTAATTAAAACGAAGCAAAAATCATTTTGTTTTCATCTTGAATCATATAATGCCATATATGGCGTATGTACAATGAAAATTATTAGACTAAAATTATAGAACTTATTATTTGTATCATTACTTTATATAAACATGATAAAGATAGAAATTTTCCGTAAATTACAATATCTAAGTCAATTGCGTTATAAAGATATCAAAATTTAATTTGGATTCTCAGAATTTTCTCCGACTTGGAAGAAAATACAAAAGATTTAAATAACACATTACAGAGAAGATAAAATCGTATTATTAGATAAAACGAGCTGTTCTCCGTGCTCCGAATTGTATGAAAAGCTTTAATTTAAATGTATTAAGTATATTCCTTTACTTAAATTTGTATTTTTCAAAAATATATTTTTTGATCAGTTATGCAATATATGGCTTTAAATAAAAAAATAACACTACATAATTGCATGACACTTATCAGTGAGCTGATAGAGTGAATGTATATAATTTAATAATGAGATATCTGTGAGGCATATATGTACAAGCAAATATTGCTACATTAAACAAAGGAAAGGGGGGAATTCAAATTAGGAAATAAAAGATCGTTTTTAAGTAAATCAGTCTTGTAGTACTGCAAAATGGATGCAGTTGTTGAGATTTATGGATAATATGAGCATGCTGTCTGGAATATTTCCATATTAGGGAATTTAATAGCAAAAAAGAGTGAAAATATGGGTGGTGCTTTTTATGTATTACATGTGTATTTTAAAATTCCTAATAGCCCAAGGAGATTCCTCAGTGCAGAAAACCACTAGCCCCATCCTCAAAAATGGAAGCCCCGGGTGTAGCGCGATGCTAATTACACACCCATCATGTGAAATAGTTATAGTAGCCCTATATCAATTTCAGTATTGTTTTAAATTAATTAAAACAAATGACAAAAATAACAATTTAAAAAGAAAATAAAAATAAAGCAGACACTAAGTCAAAATCAAAGACAGAAAGAAGCACTGTTTTGACTGAAAGTTTTTCAGTAATACATTAATGAATCTCTTAAGTTCCATACAATGTATCAGGTGAGATAAACTTACATACAATTATTTAGTTGTCAATTATTCCATTTATCATCATCTCAGCTCACTTTGCGATTATAATACTGTCTACATGAACCGATAATTTACAGCTGATTTATGAACACACGATTGTTAAAATTTTCATTTCCCTTTCCAATATACATTGTCAGAACATACTTAGTTGGTTATGATATAAAATTAAATAATAAACACTTTCGATTTATTAAAGATTATCTAACAATATACGATCATTTACTAAATACTTCTCGCCCTCAAGAGAGTTAAAAAGACAGAGAAAATTCAAAATACAAACAAGTGCAACTTAGGATTAATTGTTCATCTATTTTAATTTTGTGCACAATTGTTTTCAAAATTACATTAAAATAGATTTTCCTTAAACAAGAACCCAGCAATGGATAAATATTAATCGAATAAACTTACCTTTTCCTTCTCTTGTCAATTAGAAAATCTTGTTGACATTTAGTGTTTCTTAGTCGCCATATTTTTTTCCATGAAAACAAACGTTGTTATGATCAGGATCAACGGAAGTTGATTTTCGGAACTCTCGAGAATTTAGAGTTCCGAATGTAAAACCGAAACAACAGAATACGATGCGTCCGTGAAAGCAACTTTTTTGGACACTTTTTTGGACAAATTGTCGTGTCCAAGTTTTGTTGGGTACTAACCTGCAAATACCCAATTAGGGTGTTTTAAGCATATTCAGCGACACTTCTTATTGGGTATACCCAATAAGCAAAAAGTACCCAATAAGTACAATCTTGGCATGAAAAATACCCAATAAATGCACTCTCGTAAACACGGACAGATAGACGGACGGACACGACAAAAACTATATACCCTGGAAACTTCGTTCACGTGGGAATAAAAATAAAAGATAAAAAAAGATTTATAAAAGATTATTAAATTGTTTTTGATATTACTTTTAAATATAATTTCGTCCGAGGCCAAAATTTCTAGTCACTTCAGGTTAAAAGATCGTTAAATTGTCCTAAAACAATCTTAGAAACAGGAAAACAAACAATTTCAATCGTATGAAAATGATAAGAAATCGGCGCTCGTGACTGTCTAATATCACCTCAAGCAGTCTGAATTATCCTGAAAGCGGCACACTTACGCTTTCAGTATATTGACAAAACGTCATCTGTGTAATGATACACTGTCAAATTCCCGGATCTGAATCCCATTGAACACATTTGGGATTTTTATAAGGAATGTCAAAGCCCTCCCCCCTTCCACACACCCGCAACGGTTTGGAAAGATCTATGCAGAAAGGTGTAAAAGCAGATAGATCAGTTTCCTATTTAGAAGTACATGGTATCCAACAGTGAAGATTGTTTTGTAGTAATAAAAGCGAGTCGTGGTCTTACTCCATAGAGATTATTTTGTGTGAATCTTCAGTTTGAGGGTACATCATTTCCTTGACACTTTTATTAAAATTCTGACGAGATACTAAAATGAAATTTACACAACAAAGAACTGAAATATGCATCATTAATCACGATTTAAAGATATCTTTTTTGCTTTAAAAAAACGTCATTATTCGACCCCATTATACCCCCAGGGTTAAAATAATGAAAAGTTTGAAACCTTATTTACTAACATTGGACACCGACAACCATTTCCCTAAAGTTGATTGGGCTACCTTGAAAAATGTAAGAGAAGGTCAGGGAACCAGAGGATGTTTGCATAGAAAATTGATTTATCGAAAGTTGACCCCTAGGGTGAAAATGAAAAGTTTTAAACCCTGTTGCACATCTTCAGGACACCTCCAACCAAAGTCACAACAATATACTCGATTTTTTTTAGATAACGTGTGGGTATACCAATCACAACGAACTCAATATATCAATGAACAAAATATAGCAGTGTACTAACAATGTGAAATTAATTTGCGCGAAAAAACCACGTGACCTTAACCAAACGGTGTGGAGAAAAATGCTGGGTAGAAAGAAGACAAACCCCTAATGTCTTGCTGGTACTACATTAAACATTGCGCTTTTATCTCCACTATCTATTTTACGCAAAAAAGGTTGTATTAGACTCTTTTTTATCTTACAGTATCACAATTATTTTTTGTTATGCCTTAAAATTAATCATACATGTGAAAACAAGATTTTTGTCACTTTTAAATTAATCAAGTAATTTGAATCGAAATTTACTTCCTGGAAAAAAGTTATACAATTCTGATTTATTTTACTGAATCATTATGAGATAAAAAAAAATTTTCATGTGTTTGTACTACAAAAACATATAATCAAGCTAGTCTTTTAATCAATACGGTTTCTTTATCGTGCTTGAATAATATACACGGTGAACAAGACCAAATTTATTTTTAATGTTCGCCGTGAGCACCAAACAAGTTGTGTAAGTTACACAGACGGATTGGTAAATGACAATCAATTTCAAGCACTTCCAGCGTAAATTCTGAACATTACTTCACATGATTGACGGATGTATACAGACTAGGTTAATAAATTGTATATATTTGAGGCGGTTCCTATATATCGAACCATGCATGATGCTATAGTTTCTGCTAGGGATTGCACATTCATATCTATTTATTGAAACCTTTTAAAGAATTCTTTATACATCAAGATGAATACAAATCCCCATATATAAACCTTTTGTTGAGCTGTATGCCTTATACTATTCTATATTTAAAATCATCAGACTGTTTGTGGCCCTTTAGGGCCGAAAACTGTCTGATAAGTTTACATATAGAATAGTATGAGGCATACAGCTCAACAAACTATTTTTTTCGCACAAATTAAGGTCACATTGTTATAATAATGTAATATTGTTTGTTGAGAAATCAAAATATACTTTAAAAGTATTTGTTTACATTATTTGAGTTTTAATTCATTTACTAAAACATAATTCATACAAATCAATTGCCAGAACTTTAATATATTCCTATGTGAAAAAATAAAAATTATTTCCATTTGATTTTTTGTAGTTTCTTGTCAATTGCAATTTTTATCCGTTTTTTTGAAAGCAGTAGCTCTTTGCAGAAACATAGAAACGGGCACAGTACAGCTACTGTAACTTGTATTTTCAGTACTATCTGACTCTTTAGCGCAGGGTGATAATAGTATTTTTCATCTGTTTGACTGCTTTATATGAAGAAGGATATGGAGATAACGAACAGTATTCAATCTCAAAGTCCATTAAACAATATACAAAATCAGAGCAGAGCAAACACGGACCTCCGAAACATCAGAGGTGGGATCAGGTACCATGGAGGAGTGAGCATTCCCTGCCGACCGGTCACACCCGCCGTTTGCTCGTTGTCATGATCAGGAAATAACGAAAAAAATCCGTCGTCAATATGTTATGTATATGTTAATAAGGTGGCATTTTTCAGAGTCACCTTCTAAAAATCTAGAATCCTGAAAGATTCATCCCACAGCAAAATTTTAATGTTTCAAACCGTAAATGCAGAAGACTTTTCCTTTTCATAGAAAAATTTACTATCAAAAAAATAAACAATACTTTATTATCCTACCCTCTAGTATGGTTTCTCTCTGCAATGTTATTCCTTTTCGGTGCTACATTTCGACAAAACCCAGATGAGTATGGTAAATGAGCAAAATATCTTTTAAAAATACTCACCTTTTAGAAGAAAATTTAAAATTTTCAACTACATTGTATCAAAGAAAGCAAGTTTTATATTTTAAAAAAAGCTATGGTAGAGGCCTATAGTAGAAACATCGTACCATTTATTGATAAATTCCCCTCTAAAACATCCACTTTGGAAACATAAGATAATACTTTTAAAGGACATTTATACATGAAATTATATATGTGATATAGCGTGGGGCTATGTCATCGTTCTGAGGTTCGAAAATCATAATTTTTATTACAAAAATATGACTTTAATTTGTGCGAAAAACAATGTGAGCTTAAAAAGTTTGTTGAGCCGTATATCTTACTTAAAACATTGCCATTTAAATGTCCAAAAATTACTTGGAGGAGTCCGATAATAACACAATGGGAGTTTAGGCATCAATTGTTTTTTACCCGTCCATTAAAGAGACAAAAGAAAAGGGACAGTAAAAAGTGGGTGAACTGTTGTTTCATTTTATTTATTCAATTGCAATATCGTTTAGATAAGCAGGACAGGGGTCCGATGGGGAAGGATTTCCTTTTTATTTTGGAACATTTTTATTTATTTTGTGCATAAATTGACCTTGATGTATATTTTTTTGGTGAAATTACTACCGTCACCATGGAAAGTAAAAATGCGAATTTTCATCCTGGAGTTTAAGTTTATATAATGGAAATTCTCAGGTTTTACAAGTGCAGCCATTTGGAAACAATCCTTAAAAAATAAATAGATTTGTCGATTATTTCTCAAAAATGGATTTAAATTCGATTATTCAGAATGCTGTATCAAAAACACTTTAAAGATGGGAATTATTAATTTTGAGGATGGTTTAACTCGATTTTTTCATGGATTTGCAAGTTTGCAGCAACTTTTGAAATTACCTTGCGATTGCTTTCCCTGATTTTTTTCCTATTTTTTTTTTGGGGGGGGGGGGGGGGGGGGGTATTCAACTTATTCCACTCTTCTTTTTGTTTTTAAATACCGTCCGATCTTGTTATCATTGCCGTCCGATAATATACTATCAGACTGGTAATTATTATGATCGGACGGCTACAGGTAAAATTTTAGACTGCAAGAACAAAGGCATGACGTCACAGAAATGTTTTTAACCTCAATTACATTGTACAATTGGTCTAGTAATAAATATAAGAGGCTGATGGAAGTTCCACACGATTGTCTAAACTATTGCCTGAAGTAAAATTACTTTTTTCCATGAAACGTTCTTCAACTCAATATTCTTAACAGTAGCGGGTTATGTTACTAGTACTTCAAAACCTTTACCTGGCCCATGGATCATGAACCATCTTGAACTTAAGTCAAAAGTTTCATGCTGTACTTAAATTTTATGAAAAGCAAACGGATCAAAATTCATATATTGAGTTATATTGAAATCAATGTTGATTTATAAAAATGATATTATGTTATGTAAAATGTTATTATTTGCAAATTATTTGCAAATTTGCATATTTGACTAAGGTTCCTCAGAAATATATAATTTTTTCTAAGAATTTGTCTTGGTACTTAAACAAGTTTCTTCACAAAAAAAGTGGGTTACCTTACCAGTCATTCTCAATAATAATATTGATATAATAATATCAGTAGATAATTCTTATATACCTTTATACCTTTATAGGCAATCATTTTTGATTGATTAATTTATGAAAATTTTTTACTCATATGGAGACGTCACCGTATGCCGTTGAAAGGCCTAGAATTAGGACCTATTCTCAGGGCCATTGAGCAGTGAGGAATCTTTAACGTTTTTAAGGTCATATCCGAAAGACCCGTGAATTCACTTCTAATGCCGAGCGCTTAGTGAAGGAATTTTAACAGTCACTATCAATGTTTACGTCTTCAGTTTGAAGCAGCGCCCCGATCACGAAGCAAACGCTTTGCTACTAGGCTTCCGTGGCCGGTGGTCACTTTTGTATATCTTTATATAGAGTTCTTCTTCAAAAGGAGATCAATTCCCCTGGGTAGAGTATAAAAAGGCCGCAACCACCCAACCCTCTTAATATATTTGCTGATCATCCTGTTTATATTTGTTAAAGACGAAAAAGTACTTTTTGTCTTTAAACAAATGCTGAAAATGCACGTTTTTTTTTTTGCTGGGAATGTTTTAAATTTTCACCTTTTCTTTTTTAGGAAACATCAGTCTTTGACAACAAAGAAACCCTACATAAGAAGAAAACCGATTGATTTTTTCATTGAATTTCAAATTTCAATGGCATTGGATGAACCCAAGATTAAATTAAAAAAAAATATGTTAGTGTTTCGTGGGATGTTTAGACTTACAATTTCCTGAATCTGTTTTGCCAAAAATTTCAAAGTTCTTCCACTTATTAATGTATACCTGCATTTTGTCTTATTCTCAATAAATCATACTCAAATAATTTTTGTATAAATAATATTTTTAATATAACAAGGCATTTTGATAAAGTTATAAAATTTATTAATTTTTATTATTTATTTTAAATGCGAAAATCTGTAAAACCCATGACATTTTGACAACTAAAGAATTAGTTCTTCAGTAATATTACTAGACAGAGCACCCAAAACAAAACTTGGGAAAATCTGAACTGCACATTTTCTAATGTTGTCTAAGGAATGGAATATAATCTCTGTGGACTTGTATGGGCGAAAATACGAGGGCCGTTCAAAAATTACGCGGACTTGTTGCAAAGAAAAACTATTTGACGACATAATCGGGAAAGAATGTAACACATAATATTATTATAAAATAATGTTTACTAATATGGTCTACAAAATTTCATATCGAAAGTTTGTAAATTGATATCAATTTTCGGTGATTTAGCAGGACATATAATTAAATTACGCAGCAGCAGACTCTTCGACGTCACAGGCATTTAAAAAAATATATGAACGTTTATGAATTTTCTCAAGCTTAAAATCTATAAACAAGTAAAAGTTATTCTTTTTTTTTTTTTTTTAAACCAACAAATGCAGGTGCATGTATTTATGCGATATAGTGTGACATTGGTCACTCTCAATCACATTATCAACAGTCTGGATAAGGTTTACGTCGATAATCTTTTTCACGTCCTCCCAAATAGGCTTTTTACAGAGGTCTAACGGGCGAAAAGTTTAATTTGCTATTTGTAGACAAATCTCACGAATACCCTAGTTTACTACGTGTTTTATTATATGCATACTTTGGATCTATGTTTGCAAATCTCGAGCATTACACATAATTTAACAAAATAGTGGTTCTCCGTCTATTCAAGGGACATCAATTTCACAGAAATCACATCTGAGAAAAATCAACATCTTCTTTTTTGTACTCCACATATCACGTCAGAAATTAAAATACATAGTCATAGAACATATCATATAAAGATACATTTGAGAAAATTGTCGAAAAATGTCGCAAATTATAGAAAATTAATGAGTTAAATTTTGGATTGCGCATGCCTTTGTTTCATTTTTTTTGTCATGCTCCATGTCTCCATTTGCAATATCAACATCGATAATATATGAAGATTTTTTTAAATACAAAACAATTGCCAAAAATGTATTGGAATCTTTAAGATTAGAGACAAGGCTGTCGCGCACTTCGCGAAGATTTCTCGCACGCGAATAAAAGTTGGTTTACAGTACATATTTCTGTGAAATTTCATAACTATAAGACGTCTGTAAGAATACAGTAAACGCATTCCAAAATCAAAACAGAAAATCTTTTTTTCTGTTTTAAGCATTTTACCCTTAGGTATTGACAAAACTCAACAAATAACACAGTTTACAAGATATTTATTGGTGCAAATACTAAAAAGAACGCAAATCATCGTTTACATAGTTAGTTTTACGGAGTAAATTTACTCCCAAAAACTATCACTGAAACAGTTTTCACTACCACATTACAATTTGAAAAAGACAAAATTCTACAGGGTAAATTTCCTCTCAAAAATGACACTGATACAGTTAACATTCAGTAGTCAATTCAAAAGCGACTATCTATGATTAAACAAGGTTTTACGGAGTAAATTTCCTCCCAAAGAATATCACTGAAGAAGTATTCACTACAACAATTACAATTTGAAAATAGCAAAAATCTAGAGAGTAAATTTCCTCTCTAAATGCACATTGGTGCATTGTACATTCAGTATTTCAATGCCAAATCAACCATCGTTTACATTACTAGATTTTACGGAGTAAATTTCCGCCCAAAGATTTTCACTGATACAGTGTTCACTACTTTCAATACAGTTTGTTATAAAGAAAAATCTAGAGAGTAAATTTCCTCTCTACATTCACGTCGGTGTATTGTACATTCAGTATTTCAATGCCAAATCAACCATCGTTTACACAGCTAGCTTTTACGTAGTAAATTTCCTCCCAAAGAATTTCACTGATACAGTGTTCACTACTAACTTTGCAAATTAGTACTAACAAAAATCTACAGAGTAAATTTCCTCTCTAAATTCACGTTGGTGCATTGTACATTCAGTATTTCAAAGCCAAAGAAACCATCATTTACATAGCTACACTTTACGGAGTAAATTTCCTCCCAAAGAATATCACTGATACATTGTTCACCACTACATTTCAAAATAGAAAAAAAATTCTACGGAGTAAATTTCCTCTCAAAATGCACGTCGCTGCATTGTACATTCAGTATTTCAAAGCCAAATCAACCATCGTTTACACAACTAGATTTTACGGAGTAAATTTCCTCCCAAAGAATATCACTGATACACTGTTCACTACTATCATTATAGTTTGTTTATAACAAAACTCTAGAGAGTAAATTTCCTCTCTAAATTCACGTCGGTGCGTTGTACATTCAGTATTTCAAAGCCATAGAAACCATCGTTTACACAGCTAGATTTTACGGAGTAAATTTCCTCCCAAAGAATATAACTGATATAGTGTACACAACTACATTAAAATTTGAAAATAACAATAATCTAGAGAGAAAATTTCCTCTCAAAATGACATTCATACAGTAAACATACAGAAGTCAATTCAGATGCGACAACCCTTTATATAACAAGACTTTACGGAGTAAATTTCCTCCCCAAGAATTTCACTGATAGAGTGTTCACTACTTACATTACAGTTTGTTATTAGCAAAAATCCAGAGAGTAAATTTCCTCTCTAAATTCACGTCGGTGTATTGTACATTCAGTATTTAAATGCCTAATCAACCATCGTTTATGTAGCTAGATTTTACGGAGTAAATTTCCTCCCAAAGACTATCACTAATATGATATTCACTACCACATACAATTTGAAAAAGGCATAAAAATACAGGGTAAATTTCCTCTCAAAAATGACACTGATACAGTTAGCATACAGTTGTCAATTCAAAAGTGACTATCCTTGATATAACAATATTTTACGGAGTAAATTTCCTCCCAAAGAATATCACTGATACAGTATTCACTAACACAAATACAATTTGAAAATAGCAAAAATTTACAGAGTAAATTTCCTCTATAAACTCACATTGGTGCATTGTACATTCAGTATTTCAAAGCCAAAGCAACCATCATTAACATACTAGATTTTACATTCATTATTCGCAGATAGAAAATAAACATTTTATATAGAAAACAGCAGAATATCAGAGGGTTAATTTACTCTAAAAAAAAACTTTTTACAGGAAAAAAATATACATTTTACATCTTATTCAAAAAAGACTTTCAAGGGACATTTTTATCTCAATATACTGATGATGAAATACACTATTATTTAATCTATAAATAAACAACAAATAATCTATACAAACACATACAGTTTTTTTGACTGATTTCAAGGCGTATTCAACGAGGGGAGGGGGTTCAGTGCGCATGCAGTAGCATGGTGATGTCACAAACAATATCTCAAAGTATGTTGAAAACTGTATTGTCCAGTCTATATCCGCGAAGAAAAAAGGGGCAAGTTCCTCTCTTGATTATTGTCGAACAGTTTGATTTCAAACACATCTATCACATTTACTTTCTTTGACCAAAGCGATACTTCTATGCCTTCCTTATGGCTGATGCCATTAAACACTTTCTGAATGCATTCCCAACATGTCCAAAGGAAATATGGCCGCCATATTTTTAAGAAATCCAAAGTTGACCTATTGATAAAATAAAATTTTTAAACTCGTAAATCATCTCATATAACTGTTTTCAAACTTTGAATTTTTCAAAACTCATGGGCATTTATTTCTTCAGGCATGCAGGATTACACAAGAATAGATATGGGTTACCCCATATCCAAAGATATTCGCCTGTTAGATTTAATATGTTTAACAGTGGTTATAATGACCTTAATTAAAAAAACTGCACTGTCTAATTATGGAACTGTTGTAAATATCGTGATTCCATAGCATTACGGTCACTCAGTCTCCTAACAAACAGTACACATAGGCCTACATGTACCTGTAGCCTTGGTCTACACACGTGCAATGGAGCTGTCACACGCATCCAGCGAACTCGGAGAAATACGTTTTGTTTTGCCGAGAAGTTATGGTGGCAGACAAAACTTTTCTTTTCTTAATTAGATCATATAAATACGAATTCTGATTAATAAAAATTATACAATCCCTATTGAACTTTATATAGTTTGTTCTAACATTTGCATCTGCAACAACTTGTGTTTAAAATGGCCGGGTTGGGAAAATCAGGACCGGGTCGGAAAATTCTAAACTGAAAACATGGAAAACCTTTTTTGTTTTGAAAATAACTGAAATAAACTAATATATCTGTCGCAGAATTTACATTATTCAAGTTCTATACATAATGGTATGCTGAACTTCAACACGAACCCGAATCTCCAACCCATGCAGTTCTCGTTTTGCCACACATACCCTACAGTTTACAAAGTGTACACACGAGCAGGCCAGGGATTAAAAATTCCGTCATATAATAATACACACACAGAATGATTAATTC
>NW_026931118.1:0-46114 GCF_032062105.1 Saccostrea cuccullata | reverse complement strand
CAATTTACCAATGCCAAGGTGAGTTAATTTTCAAGTTCCATTTTTAGTGAAAAAGCATCCTTTTTTACTCCGCACTAAAAAGTATTAATAAGGAGTCTATATCATTAAAATATATGACTTTTAATTTTTTGATATCATTAAGAGTTGCTTTTCAATTTAAAAAAAATGTAACTTGTTAATTTACTAACCATTACACTATTCCTTTACAACATACTTTTGCTTGAAATAACAATCTGATTGTACGAAAAAGTACAATAAAACTGTAGAGAAGAAAAGATTCTTGAATTTCCGAGAACTTTTGAAGACCAGTTTTTATAGCAATCTGGCTGTATTTTGTATCCATATGAGGCAATATTTAAATATTTATTTAAAAACATTTCAATGTTGCTGCCGTCTTTACCAGGAAGGACTAGTACGTACTGACCATGTTAATTATTTTTTTTTTCTTTTTTTCACTTCTAAATGCCGGTAAAAAAAAAAAAGCATTTTTCGTTTTATTGCAAATTTTAATCGCCTGATGATGTATGATTTTTTAGATTTGTGTTATTCCCAAGTATACGTTGATTTTGTTGGAATAAATATATAAAGATAACAGCTAGTTCATAAAACAATACAAAATAGGAGAAGAGCAAACACGGACCGATATGGGATCAAAACGTCAGATATGGGATCATATGCCCTGTAGGAGTGAGCATACCCTGCTTACCGGCCACACCCGCCGTGTGCTCCTTGTGATGATCATGAAATAACAGAAAAATCTGTCGTCAATGTATAAATAATAAGCTAACAATCGGTATGAAAAAGTCAGCCAATATTTGATTTAGACAAATATTATTTTCTGACAAGATCATTGTCCCCACCATAGAAATTATAAAATGATGATTTTAAAAGAGACCGCTGATAATTTTGTTTCATCAATATGTTTGTCAAAAATTAACATGTACATGCGTAGAATATATTCTTCTGTATCGAGTCAAATGCGAGATATAAAATCCGTTCAGGTGATGAAGGTATTTTGTTGCATAACTAAGCGAAGTTGCCGAAAGTTGCCATAGAGATTTGTTGTTAGATTACCATGAAGATCACTTTGACGTAGCGGGTTCCAAAAGCTTCAAGTAAATGTTCAATTCTTCTCACAAGATATTAAACGTAGTGAAGGAAAAACATCACGAGTACTATTTAATAATATATTCCAGATTGATATATTGATTGTATGTTGTTTAACGTCCCTCTCGAGAAAAAAAAATCCCCCACTTGCCGGTGGAGAGCTACAAATACTGTCTTATACTCGAAACACAGGGCAATTGAGCATATTTACAAACATTTGTTTAGCCAAGCATGGGTACAGCAGACAATTCGAACTGTCAGTATATAATTAAATCAATGACGTCATAGGTATATTGTTAAATTTGAAGATAATGAACAGTGATCATTCTGTAAGAAAAATGAATCCTCAACGCAGCAGAAATACTGACTCTTGGAAAAATCAGATGTGGAATCAGGTAATTACAAAAAGGAAGCATCATTCGGTTATAATCTGACTCCTTGTGGAATACGGATACCATGAGATCTAAAAAAAACCTCTGTCTAGATACCGACTCCTTGTGATAACAGTTTACTAGGATAAGAAACAATCCTCTGTCTAGATACTGACTCCTTGTGATAACAGTTTACTAGGATAAGTAACAATCCTCTGTCTAGATACTGACTCCTTGTGGTATCAGGTTACTTAGAGAAGTAATAATCCTTTGTCAACATCGTGATTCCTTGTCACTATGAAAAGTAAGCATCATTTGTGTAGATACTAAATATTCTGCCTACATCCCTGGTGGAATAAGGTTACTGGGAGAAATAAGCAGTGTCTCTCCATGTTCTACTCACTTCTTGTGAAGAAAAAGGATATGGAGATAACGAACAGTATTCAATATCGAAGTCCATAAAACCATACAAAATAGGAGCAGAGCAAACACGGGCCTTCGAAACATTAGAGGTGGGATCAGGTTACTCCAAATAATGCTTGTATTTTCGATATGCTGTTTTGTTAGATGTATGCGATCAACCATGGATACATAGATAAAATAGATATTTTTTAAAATAATTTTAAAATAGAAATGGCCTGTAAACTGTTTAGATTTTGAGAATTATTCAAATAAAGGCTTCTGTGTTTTTTTTTTTTTTTTTGTTTTTTTTTTCATGTAAGCCATATATCAAACAGTAAGCATCTTCTTATATAATATTGTTTTCATAAAATTTAAGTATGATGTGATTTTTTGCATAAGATATAGAAAGTGATATACTTCTATATGTTAAATTTTGACTGTTGAATTTTGATTTTTTTTGTGCCCTATGAGATGCTGTATGAAAATCAGCATGCAGAGGGATGTCTTTCATGGGATTTTTATTCATTTTTTTATTAGTCATTTAAGGTGTTGAACACATAAGTTTGAGAGAAGATTTCGAAAGTTCAGAACTACCTTAAGACTTTTCTTTTATTTAACAACTAGATCAATTTAGTTTTTAATCGAGTGAGTCATTTTTCCTATATTTCTAATTTAGGTAAATTATTGCAATACGTTAGAGATTGTTCTCCATTGTCTTCTTCACAACTGTGTTGTCAACGATTCCACTGAAAGATCGAATCAATTGATACTTTCTATACATTTCTACAAAATTTCCATACTCACAACATTAATTGAAAAAATTTCATAAATAAATAAGTTATTTTGCTAACATACGAGGGTTGTGCAAAATTTCGTGGACAATGACGTTTTTGTTAAAATAAATGGTTTTATATATGTTTAATGTATATAAAATATTTCTTATTAAAAAGCAAGACAGGAAGATAAATTTTTTATTGATTGAACTTTATATTTTCGTAAAAATCAGGGTACTTGAAGGTCGCAGATAGTGCTCTCATACCAGACTGACGTTTCGCTAATTGCATTTTAACGTCATACATTTAGATATTTGATTTTTATACATTTTCATGGACACACACTACATTTTTATTTTTATGCAACACTTTAAAGTGCTAGCAATAATTCTTAAATACAAATTTTAATTTATTTAATTTTCAAAATTCAAAACAATGCATAATGATTTATTAGTGTCAGTAATTTAAACTATTCGTACACAATTTCGTCCAATGTTTACTACATAAATAACAACGTCATGAACAGAAATTTCAAATTTCATCAAATCTGTTTTTAAATCATTGTACTGTCCAAGGCCGTAACTAGGCTCAAATTTTTAGTGAGGCAAGGGTGCTGGGCATTCCTAGTCTCAGACGGGGCAAGAGTAGTACGTGTATCTCATGACCAGTGATTGAGGTTTCCCAGGGGAGGGAGGTCCTGAAACCTGGGTATTAGAAAATAAAATATTTAACGATTTAGAAAATAAAAGTTTTTACGTTTTGAATTGTCGCCCGCATGGCGCAGTGGTTATAGCGCATGCTCTAAAGTCGCAGACTAAGGAATTGATCCTTACATCACGGGTTCGTATCCCACGGCGGGATGTAGAGACAGGTTCTTCGGATGAGACCGTAAAAACCGAGGTCCTATGTCACAGTAAGTGATGGCACAAAAAGATCTCTCACTGTTCAATCATCTTCACTGATCCTGAAAGCCCAGTACAGATTTAAAACTTGCAGCCCTCCATCGGCAAGTGTTTCAATATGAATGAAAAATTCTTAGAAGGGGTGTTAAATAAACGAATAATTTACAAAATAAATATTTTGAATTAAGTTTTACATGCGATGTAAATGAAAATGAGGCACCTGGTTCGATGAACGATTTACAGAAATGGAAATAAAAGTTGAAAATATTAATTTAGCACGAAGACACACATAAGTAAAATGTAAAACTTTTTCCCTTTTCAAAAAACTCTAAAAATTTAGTGAGGCATTTGCCTCACTTGCCTCAATGGTAGTTACGGCCTTGCTGTCTTCGAATTTATACCGTTCACGGTAGCTCAGACGGTAGAGCGCTTGCTCCGTGATCGGGAGGTCGTGAGTTCGAATCTCGGCCGCAACTGACCTAAGTCGATAAAAATGGGTAACAACTGTTCCTTCGCCATGCGCTCGGCACTTTGAAGTGAACAGTGCTTGTACTTCGGATGAGACCTTAAAAACCGAGGCCCCGTGTCAGTGGCAGGCGTTGACACGATAAAGATCCCTCATTACTCAATGGCCCTGAGTGCCGAGTAAAGGTCAAAATTTGAAGCCTTTCACCGGCATACGGTGACGTCTCCATATGAGTGAAAAATTCTCGAGAGGAACGTTAAAAAATATACAATCAATCTTCGAATTTATACGCACCGTTGCCAATTATCGTATGTACCTATATCAAATAAATAAACTTGATATATTCTAATAACTTTAGTTTTTTGAACATTTATTTCGTCCCGGACGTTGTTTTAACCTTAGTAAAACATGGTTTCTACTCGGACGCTGTTTTGTTCGGACAGCCGACTTCGCTTTTTCCATCGAGTTTTCACGCATTATCCTTAGGCTTTTTGTTCAGTTTTTCTAATGTCTATGTAGAAATCGATACTTAATTTATGAAAAAAATGATTATAGCCTCTTTATTTGTATTAAACGTAATTTTTATTAAACCTGGACTCGTTTTATGTAAATAAAATACTTATTTGAATACAAACACTTTACTTTAAAGTTTATAGTTTTTTTTACCTTGGTCCGTGAGCACCATCCACGACCTTTAAAGACCCCGATCTTTACAAAAATATAAAAGATACATCAATAAAAGTGAAATCTGTGTGACTTGGTTCTTCATAAGAAATATTTTGATGTAGAAATGATATATAGATATATATAGAACCGTTTATTTTAACAAAAACGTCATTGTCCACGAACTTTTTGGGAAAACCTTGTATGCACGAAAGGGGAGCAGTATTAAATGTAATCACATGTTTAACATGAAACTTCTGAGGAAACTAGACAAAAATAACACATAATATATTTTTATTTGGATATTTCAATTGGTTGTAGGTAAATATTTCATTTTGTTCAGGGAACCAAATCAAGCCTGAAAAAATTGCATTCCCCAACCTCTGTTATTGATTTCCTTGCCAATGTCTTGTGTTGTATTGCTTTTAGGAAGATAAAAAACTTTTTAACAGTTTACAACATTTGATGAAAAAAAAGTTATTTTAGGAGTACCTTAATAAAATAAATTTCATTAAGGACAGATGATACAAACATTTTTTTTTCTTTGAAAACATTTAATATCATGTCACAAGTTTTAGAAAAGTGGATGTTTTTTTTTAGAATTTTTTTCTTCGAATAACTGGAAAATAAAATAGACTTGGAAATATTAATGAAAAAACAAATATAGACAAATCACATTCAGTAAAGGTTTACAGGTGAAAACAAATTTCAGAATATGTTTCCTTGGTGCTCAAAGTGTAATATAAACTTTAGAAAAATATACCAAGCCAGGTGGAAAATCAAAATTACAAAAAATTAGCAATATCACATCGGCTGATTTTTACCATTTAGCTTTTACTAAATTACAAAAAAAATTATTCTGTTTAAATTATATTATTTTAATTCTTATTGATCAAAACAATTTACCAAACAAATTAAAGGACTGGTCTATCTATAAGAGGGATGTAAGATGCATGAGCTAAATGTGTAAATGTCAACATATTTTCCTAAGCAGAAAACAAATGCAAAACATTGTGGTGTTTTAAGTGTATGGTGCTTTTAACTTATCTTGATCTTTCGATGCTTTTGAAAAGAAGAAAAATCCTAGAGGCACAGATATTTATTTTCTTAGTACTCATGAACTATCAAAAAGTAGTCATTATATGAAAGAAAAATGTATAATAAAGCATTGAATTCATATTTTTGGATGTCTTCAGTCCTATAACACACCTGGCCGTTCCGACAAATTAAATACCGCTAACGCGCGGTATATGATAATTTGTCGGCACGGCCAGGTGTGTTATAGGACCAAGGACATCTAAAAATATGAATCCAATGCTTATATTTACATTCTCCAATTTTCCTTTTTCATAATTGCTTATTTCGTTAATCTCAAATGTAAATTTAGCACCCTTCAAAACTGCCGTGGTTAATAGATGTAAGAGCCGTTTGTGACGTCAAATGACGTTAAATGACATTGCAAAGTAAAATTACGCAAACAGACATTGCGAGGAAAAAAGTGACAAATTAGTTTTTCATGCACATTACGTTAATTTTTCAGGGTTATAGTTTTTCATTAAAACTACACATGACTGGGTTACAAGATAACAACACCAAGTAAATATTTTTCTATTTTTTTTTTTTTTGGAGAAAAGAAACAAGACTTCAATAGTTCATTGAACTTTCTCATATATTAATCATTTCTCATATTTTTTTTTTAAATGCGCTGGAATTCAAGCACTCTTCGGGGGAAAATATAATTCAGTAAATAAATATTTCAAAGGAGGAACAAAAAGGCTGATTCCCTGTTGTTTTTTTTTTACATCATACATTATCTGATTGCAAGTAGAAAGGTAGATTATCAATTCATATGTAAAGCACATTTTCAAGTCCAAATCTAATTCATCTTCGGGTTCGCTATCCCAAATACAACGATATGAAATGTGAAGATAACGAATAATGATTTTACTAATTATCTCATCATGTGACCAAAGAATTATTATGCTAATCATAATCAATATCTAATCAAACATCTAATCTAATCAAAGAGTTAAAATTAGGTGCCATCGATGTGTCATATTAAAATCCCCTTATTATAATTTTGTTACAATATTTTAATTTTATGTAAATATCCCGTGTGGAACCCCTTCGTTTTAGTCAGGTTATCATTGTAAATATCCTTTACTGAACCTCAATTCACTGGACCTTTAAACCCGCCAGTCCGTGCAAGATAGTTTGGACACGACAGTCCAGAGAGGAGGACGCTTTTACCCGTCTCACATACATGTAGATATGTAGATATCTGATATGTTTTGTAATTAGAAATTATAATAACATCGAGTAGTAATATTAATTGCAGGGCTTCCTCGGTATGAAAAAGTCAGCCAGCGTTTGATTTAGAAAAATTATACTAACTGACAAGGTCATTGTTTCGATCATAGAAATTACGAAATAATGACTTTAAACGAGACTGCTGATAATCTTGTTTCATCAACTTGCTTGTAAAATAATTTACCTCCTTTCAAAAGTGTACATACATAGACCATGGTCTTGTGTATCGAGTCAACGGAGAGATATATACTCCGTATGCTCCGTATGCAGGTGTTGGAGGTGCATTGCTGCAGAAGTAAGGGAAGTTGACAAAAGAAGTTAAAAGTCACCACCTTTATCATTAAACTTGGTTGTTAGATTACCATTAATTTTTGACGTAACGGGTTCCAAGAGTTTCTAGTAAGTGTTCAACTCTTTCTTTACTTCTTACTAAGATATAAGGGACAAAAAACAGAGTACTATGCAATAATATATTCAAGAAGTGGTGTAGATCAGATATGCATATTTAAAATTTCCAAGAAACTTTTGGATAATTTGACATCACAAAGTTTAACCAAAATCAACTCTTGGAAAACAAAAATTAGACACAATCATTCCACAGAATAAATTAAAGGCAAGGCTTTTTAATATCATTGATTCGATTTTTTAATAAAAATTGAACATGTAAATTTACTTACCTTGTCGTTAGTCATTTGCAAAATTATTTTGTTAAAAAACATTCTAATTGTACACAAATACACAAGTTGATATTACACAGATTCCTTCTGATTGACAATATCTATGTGGTTTTAAGGACCAGGTCTTTCAACAACCTATTGAAATTCCCATGGGTACCAATTGCACACCTTCATAAGCAAACCTATTTATGTATTCATAAAAAGCAGAATTCGTTCAAAGTTTTACGTGTCTTACGTGTGAATATATCGACCATGCATTGTCAATTAACAATAATTTCCCTTCTTATATATACGATTAATCTTGATAAGCTTGGGACGAAAGATACCAGAGGGTTTGACGCATCCGCTTCATATTTGGATACTTTACTTGAAAAAGACTTAACTGATACGCAAGAGAATCCTCTAAGTATGTACAATTTCTAAAACTAAATGAATTATTTACAAACAAGTTGATGAAACAAGAATATCAGTCGTATCGTTTAAAGCCAGTCATCATTAGTTTTATGATCGATACAATGCCCATGTCAACAAACACATGTACAATTTTTCATTAAGTCAAGTGCTGACTCACGCTCGTGATTCTAATTATTAGATATTATTTATACCCAGAATTGACAAAGCTCTGTTATTTTGGAAGTTCGAGTTTGCTCTTCTTCTTTTTTTGTATTGTTTTATATATTTTCGATCTTGAATACTGTTCAACTTCACCAGGATATATTATATGGTCATTTGAATGGAAATATATCAACAGATATACTCATTCCTGGAAAACCAGATTTCGAATCCGGTTCCTAGATTCGTTGACTCAGCATAAATACTGACTCATGGAAAACCAGAGAAGGAATCTGGTTTCATAGAGGATTTTGCATTCCCTGCAGAGAATTTACATCCATCTGGAGCCGTATGTTTTGATAAGGTAGAGGGATAAATCATTTCTTTTTTTCTAAGTTGTATTTCTGTGAAAAGCCCTTCTTAATTTTGCTATCTCAAGGGGAATTTTTTAAAATATCTTATCATCTTATTTTGCATTCCTTAAATTGAGATTTTAAGTAAATTATTTCTGAAATGAAGTTTTTGTTTTTATTTTTTATCAAGATCATTCCAATGTGAAGTTGACTGTTTCTTTGTTGTTTGCAATAAGTAAGACAATGTTTCCCTTGTGTGTTTTACTTTCTGCTCCCCTGAATGAATTCATGATTCAATGTAATGATTGCTTCAATAATTGCCGTCTTTATATAACAAGCCAATCATGAGATACACAGAAGGAATCATAAAATTGTAACAACATTTTCATAATAAAATCGTATTAGTTATACCAACATCAATGCAATTCGTCGTTTTTTGCAGGTTTCCATGGCAACGGTAGACATTTTTAAACTGAACGTCCTCGCTGCAAAACTACAACCAGTGATTGTCTTTTGAGGAATGTTTCAGGAAGATTGTCCAAGCTGTCTCCGAGAAACAGCCCGTAGAGCAAAAACATCCGTAAAATTGCGATTCGACCCCGACTTCGTTCGGGGGATATAATAATAATAGTAAAAACAGAAAAAAAAAACAATAGGTTACCAAACTCCCTTTCGGGAACATAACAAGTACGTGTCCATGAACAGGAGAAATAATGTTTTGAAGCTATCAGGAAATTGGTGTGACGTCAGATTGTGGGTACCATATACGATGTATTTACATGCACATTGATTTGTTTTCGTATATCATATATTTGCTTAATCATGTTCTGTATTGCTATAAGATAAAACAAGTTTGCCTTTTTTTTTTTTTTAGAAAATTCAGTGCTTGTCCATTTTTTGGGAAAATCTTTGTAGATATTTTACATGTTTAAAGTTGTTTTACTAATGTGTCTTTTTGTGGATCTAACTTTAAAGCTTAGGGGCGCCGGTCTTTTCTCTAGTGATTAAAAAGACAAGTTAAAGCAAATTTCCTGATTTTAAAAGCATACACATTTAGGGAATCTCGATTCCCAATACGTATATTTCTAAAAATATATTTTTGCTTTGGATTTTACGCTAGGCGATTATCGAACATAGAAAAACTGTTTATTTTGTCGGTATGATTTAAATGTGTCAAAGAACTACGAAAGATAGAATTGTTCTCCCGCCTACCTGTAAGTCAATTCTCAAAAGTTAACGCTTTCGAATGATTATCAATATTTTTATAGATATTTATATGAATTTTCATAAATAGTTGCTTATTTGGGATACCAAAGACAGATAGCGCTATAACGTTGGTAAAACTTGTGTTTTTCACTGTAGAAATCAACGGAAAACGGAAAATATTTTTAAAACATCCCCCCGGTGAAACAAAATTTCCTTTTTTCAAGTAATATGGACTGTCATTTTACAAGTTAATGCCAAAGCTTTTTGTGTTTCACTGGGGGGAACATGTGTATATAGACAAAAATCGGGGAAGAAATGCTTATTTTGCACCCATTTTAAAGCTATTTACAACTAAATAATTGTATTTATTTATTTATATTTATTTTATTTATTTGTGTAGAACATGAGAAAAGATATAAGATACATTAAATCAAAGAACTACGAACTCTAACTCTTGATTCCCGCCTACATTTTGCACTCATTAAATTCAATATTAATGGCAATCTGGCCATTAAATCTTTGTTAAATACAAAGAACAGTTCTATGGTAATTGATTAATCATTTTAATTCCAGTGCTAGATAGTAAATTATCATAAATTCCAGTTCTTGAAAAAAGGGGGGTAGACGATATTTTCTAGTGAAATCAAACTTTCAAGGATCACCATATTTGGAAATAGTTTTAAATATGATAAAATGTATCTAATATCTTTTCTTATGTTTTACGCAAATAATTAAAACATATATTAATTAATAAAATACAATTAATTAGTTGTAAATAGCTTTAAAATTGGTGAAAAATCAGCATTTTTTTCGGTTTTTGTCTATAAACATATGTTTCCCCCCGTGAAACACCAAAAGCTTTGGCATAAATTTGTAAAATGACAGTCTATATTACCTGTAAAAAGGAATTTTTGTTTCATGGGGGGGAAAGATGTTTTAAAAATATTTTCTGTTTTCCGTTGATTTCTATAGTAAAAAACACAAGTTTTGCCAAAATTATAGATTTATCTCTCTTTGATATCCCAAATAAGTAATGTTTTATTAAAATTCATATTATTATCTATAAAAATTTTGAAAATCATTCTAATATGTTAACTTTTGAAAATTGACTTAGAGGTAGGCGGGAGAACAATACTATCGTTCGTGGTTCTTTCAGAGGGTTTTAAAATATGGTGATTCTTGAAGGTTCGATTTCAGTAGAAAATATTGTGTACCCCCCTTTTTTCAAGAGCTTGTAATTTGTGATAATTTATTATCTAGCGATGGTTTTAAAAGGATTAATCAATTACAATAGAACTATTCTTTGTATTTAATAAAGATTGAATGGCCAAATTGCCATTAATATTGAATTCAATGCAGCAAAATATAGGCTGAGTTAGAGTTCCTGGTTCTTTATGTTATTGTGAAGCAAAGTAAAAACCTACTCATTGTTGTGTGTTCAAAAACACGGAAATGATATAAGATCAATATGTACTGGTTCGAGTTGAGTTAACAACATTGCTAGGTTTTGGTTATTATGTTCCCCAAACGAAGTTGGGGAACATATTGTTTTTACTCTGTTTCTTCTTATTATTATTATTATTATTATTATTTTTCTTCTTCCTGGGAAAATCTTTTCCGCGAATGATCTTGTAAACTACACGTCCGACTTAGGTGAAACCTTTTTAGGGTCAGTAGGCATGTTATGTAGATTTGCCGAACAAAGGTCATTTTGCGCGCACGTGCTTGCAAGAGCGCGCACGTGCAACGCGTGAAATGACCAAAATAATAGATACAGCCGTAACTTTTTTATTTTTTGATTATATGCTGTCATACTCATAATATAAGTATATATTAGTAGTATAGACGTGTTGACATGGTCAAAATAGCAAGATCTCATGCGCATGCACGTGCGCTTCGCTCTGATTGGCTGGAACTAAAGTCTCAATATCTTTCTTGTTTTTCGTCATAATCCTTTGAAATTTTGAACTTAGTCACACATTATGAAGATCTACAGCATGATATATAATAATTTTCATGAAAGCACGTACATGCGCGTGTGCTGGCAAGAGCGCGCACGTGCAACATGTGAAATTACCAAGATAATGGATGAAGCCGTAACTTTTATATTTCTTAATGGAATTTTTTGAAACTCACAATGCATGAATAAAGTAGTAGTATGGACAAGATGACATGGTCAAAATTGCAAGATCTTACGCGCATGCACGTGCGCTTTGCTCTGATTGGCTGAAACTAAAGTCTCAAGATCTTTCTTGTTTTACGTCATAATCCTCTGAAATTTTGAACTTAGTCACATATTATGAAGATCTACAGCATGATATATAAGAATTATCATGAAAGCACGTAAATCCACGTGTGCTGCAATCTGATTGGCTGAAACTTTACATGCCTGTATCTTTCTTGTTTCTCAACAAAACAGGATGAAGTTTAGAATATGAATAGCTATTATGGATTCCCACATGATATTGCTATCAAAATTGAATGCAAGGATGTGCTTGCATGCACATGCGCACACGCAATGCGTAAAATGAACAATATGTTTGAAAAACGGTAACATTTATATTTTTATGACTTTTTATTGATTTCTGGAATATAAAGATATGTTAATGGTTTAGACAACATGTCATGATCACTTTGCATGTGCATGCACGTGCGTTTGCGAACAATGCGTTAAATGACAAAAAGTTAATATCATTGTAGTTTTTAAAATTCTTTTATGAAATCCTGCGAAACTAAGCATATTGAAATTTGCACAAAAAGGGAGTTGGGGAGCGTTTGGGGAACATCTGTAACGGTCCCCGTTACAATTAGAACTAGTTTTAATTGTTTTTAAAGCAATGTAATTCTGCAAAATGTAATGCATCTTATCAATATCCCATGCGAATTGTCGTTCGTTCCTATCTCAGACAACTTTGACCCTATCCCGTGAGGATCCGGGTTAGAATATGTCCTCAGTACCCCCTTGCTTGTCGTAAAAGGCGACTAAAAGAGGCGGTCCTTCGGATGAGACTGTATAAACTGAGGCCATGTGTCACAGCAGGTGTGGCACTATTAAGATCCCTCCCTGCCGAGCCTAGGCCAAAATTTGCAGCCCTTCACCGGCAATGGTGACGTCTCCATATCAGTGAAATATTCTGAAGAGGGACGTTAAACAGTATACAATCAATCAATCAGACACCTCTGCAATAGCCTCACGTCAAGATTTTTGACATAACTTATAAAACGTGATATTTGCAGAATTTTTGTTCAAATTAAAATAAAAGTTTTGGATTCATTTAGAAAATATCTACCTCAAAACTCAGACTTTAGGTTTATGGTTAGTGTCAGGGTTAGGGTTAGGGTTTGAGTTGAAACAAACGCACTATTTCTTGTGTTTATTACTGTGATATATGCGAGCCAACGACAAAGGTGAATGTATGAGCCGATGGTAGAAAGTGGGATCTTATACCCAAAGGTCCCTTGCTAAGGGTTGCCGAAATATGGCTGAGATATTGCCGATTTTGGCGATAAACAATATATAATCAATCACCAACCATTTTTAAGGAGAACATTCTTGAAGAGCATATTTTAAATATTTTTAAAATCCACAACAGTCAAAATGAATTGAATTTTTATACCTATACTGGATTTTTACAATTCAATATAAAATTCTTTCAATCGCAGATACATCGCAGGTTCAAGAACATGTTATATCAATCTTCTTTCTTTACTCTTCAGTTAGATATTAACATTGATATCGAAGTTATTCTTAAATTAAGTAGACACTTTGGGAGTAATGTGCAACAAAATATTCAAGCAGTGGCGAAAATCAAATATATACACATAAACTTTGATAAAGAAGATGGCAGAACAAGGCTGTCAGAATACCTATAGCGTCGGATATTAAAAAAACAATACTTAATATGTGAATTGGGTATTTAATTTAAATTTTCATTATTCAAATTTATGAAATAATGAAGATAAAACCTTTTCTGAGGAAATAAATACCGAAAAAATGTTTCTTTTATAAAACTTCAAAATTATATTCGTGGGATTCGAATCATAGCAACAAAATTCTGACATCAAATTGCTTTAAGACTAACGCGATTATCACTATGCACATGTCTCATGGAGAATTACTTCATTTAAACCATGTGTGTGATAAATGTATGACCCTTCACTTAATAGACTTGAAGTATTTCTCGTTATGATGCAAATGTTTTGTCACAGAAGTGTACTTTTAAGGTATACTTGATCTTTGGTCCATGTTTTTGTAAACAAAAAATGTATATTATATTCCAAACTTTTTAAGGTTATATTTCAAAAATTGGAGCAAAGACTCACTCATTTTGGAAAACCCTTGTCATAGTATGAGAAAATAATCGTTTTTGTTCTTTTTATTGTGTGTATGCTTTTTCATAGGCAAATAGTTTCAGTGTTCGTGAAATTTTTGGAAACAGTGGTGATTTTTCATTAAGTTTACTTTATTATTAGTTGAAATATAAAATAAAATTTGGATAAAATTGAGATTAAATTTTCCATTTCTTGTCTGTCGCACTATAGATATTTTGTCCGCATTACTCCCCCCCCCCTACCTTCTTTTGATATATAGGTTTTAGCAACGTCAATAACATCGTTGTGTATGACTTTTCAACACTTCCTTCATTCCCCACTATTAATTTAAATTGGATTTTTTTTAAATAAATGGAATTCGCACATTTACCTACATTGCCATTGCTTGTCATACTATTATTTTGATTAAAATTACATTTTGATTGTACACGCAAGTATTCTCAAGTGTTTTGAAAATATGATAAGATGTCTGATTGACAAATTCTTCAAAGCTTTTAGGGATCAGTTCTTCCAAACATCTGTCCGTTATAAGTAGCTATATTTGTGTAGTTATCTGCGGGAGTACCTCAATTTTGAATAACAAACTTGCCGTTGCCTGCTTTGACTACGGCAGGGAGCAGATCTGACCGTGTAAGCTATTTTATTCTTTTGACTTATAGATCACTGAACACAGAAGGAAAGGTGGTTATTATTTGACATCCAATCCCCTTAATGTTGTGCGATTCTAATTTTCTAGTAACAATTCATGTTAATTTTAGTAGAAATTAAAAGCAAAAAATGTATTAAAAAAAATTGGAAGCTTGTCAAAATGTTGGAATCAAAAATGTTGTGATCATAAAACGAACTTACACTTAGCTTTTTTTGATTTGCTATTCTCACCTCTTCAAGTTTTGAGTCTGCACGGCAACTTTATACATACAGTAGTAGTAACCGAAAATCAAGTTGCTCGTGTATGTATCAACAAGCAAGTTAATTTCCAGATATTTAAACCAGATAATAATTTATAATAATTTCCTGCATCCAACTGGAACTGTCTCTGTTGACTTTTATACTTACTAGCAACATGGCAAATTTTTGCCGGTTTCATTTTAAAATTGCACTTGCAGATATTTTTCCTTACGTATTTGCTGACCTAGTGAATTATCATAAAGACAAAATCATAATTTAATTTAATTGTTACTTTCATAACGAACGTTACACCTGATTACTAAATGCTTACACATTACACCCGACTTGTTAATAAAGGCTTTAAGATCCACTTCCGAGAGACCTTATCTTCACAGCTTCTAAAACAAGTCGAACTAGTAGAATATATGTCGCCAAATCAATTAAATCAATATGTCGCTTCAAGTAAAGATTTAGTAATTTTTGTGATTGTTACGATGATACGATGACCGTGTCAGGAAATAGAGTCTATGGTAAAGTCCTATGTCCACTAACAATTCATTTTCTCACACTTGTCTACGTTTTTGTCTTTGTTTTCGGTTGGCTTGATTATGAGGAAAAGCACACGGCGGGAGTAAACGTTACATCGGAATGATTAATCATACAATTTTTGTTGTAATATATAAGTTCATGGAATGAAGCAATGCTTCCATGTACCGAATATTTCTTGCAGTTTGTACCAAGTATTTTTGTTTCTATGTGCAGTTTAAGCATTATTTCTACAATCCCAATGAATATTGCATATACATTTAAGTTAAAATAATGAGTGCGAGATTCATGTGCAATTTTATTTATTTACCATTCTGGGTCTCATTTTAAGGTAGGATTCTTCTCTGATTTCTGCTTATATTTCTAATTTATTTAGATGTTAGAGATTAAAAAACTCACTCTTCATCACAATTGTACAACTGTAAATAGAAAATGTAAATCGCGTATGAAAACTTGCTGTGACATTTCTTTTAAAATGAACATTACTGACAATTAATATTAACTTCAATTAAATCGATACTTAAACAACAGTAAAGAGTACGTAACAGTTAGCCAATCGCTTTTCAGGCAGGTAAAGTACGATAAATATAAATTTTGCTGTTGAACGACCATTCAACAGAAGTTCACAGATTCACAAGAACGCGGCAGTTTTTTCTTCCTGAAAAAGTTTTAAAAAATGCGCTATCAGTGGGTTACATGTATATCTTTAATTGTAGGCTTCCTAGCTTTATCTAACGCGACCATTATTTCTCAGAAATATACCGCGAAGCTGGAATTCAGTGATCAGAAATCAAATCAGGAAATTCTAGGAAAACATAATACTAACTCTTTGACTGAATGCGCCGCAATGTGTCAAAGGGAGTGCTTATTATTTGGTTTCAATCCTCATAAGAAGAAATGTCGTACCCACAAAAAAATGTTCACGTCTGAAATGTCTTATGAGGCCGGTTGGACATATTATTCGGGTGACGATATGTATATTCGTTATTTTATTTTCTTTCTGTTTGCTTCTTGCTTTTTGAAGTCCTTCTCAAGAAGACATCTCTTTAATGTAGTGTTAACAATTGTATTGTTAACATATTTGATTCTAATAATATTCTTATCTCTTTCCAATTTTCCTCGTATTTTTTAAAATTTTGAATTAATGATTAATTAGAGATGAATTGAATTATTATTTGTGATATTCTCTATCCTCTCTATTCTGATTATGTCTTAATATGTAATATGATAAATTTTTCACCCTTAGTATTTAGTTATAATATTCATTTAATCTTTGTGACAATCATCATTCTAAACCATCAGAAAATTATAGCTTTTTATAAACTAAATAATCGAAAAAAACTCTTTTTAAGTATAGTATTTCGAAATTACTATCATGAAAACAGCTGTCCTGAAATCTGAGATGTGAATCCTGTACCATGAAGGAGTAACCATCCTCTGTCGATCGGTCAGATCCACCGCGTGTCCACTGTTCTGATCCGGCGATCGGTCAGATCCACCGCGTGTCCACTGTTCTGATCCGGCGATCGGTCAGATCCACCGCGTGTCCACTGTTCTGATCCGGCGATCGGTCAGATCCACCGCGTGTCCACTGTTCTGATCCGGCGATCGGTCAGATCCACCGCGTGTCCACTGTTCTGATCCGGAAAATAGAAAGGTTTAGGACATTTCATTGTGAAAATAAAGGCCTTACAATTTGTTAAAGTTTGATACGATGGGCTGTGTTGGAAAACATGGTCGTTGTATCGACCTTGGAATTTATGAAATGTTCAATTTCACATAAATACGAAAAATAATGATTTTATTATTATACTAGTTTTTACAACATCTATTTCACTGTACAAATGTTTAAGCATCTGATCTAAAAATGTATTCCCCTTAAACATTTCCTCCGTACAACAAAATTATGGAAAAATAATTGTATTTGATTTTACATACATTTAATCATGTCATAGATCAGAGATTTGAAGCAATTACGAAAATCAAAACAAATATGATTTTAGATAATGAGGAAAAGTTTAACATAAACTGGACAGTACATGTAGTTTACGTATTGCCTAAATAATTAACCTTAGTATAGCATGCAGGCATTATATATGTCCTCTCTCATCTTGTGCATATACATAGTTTGATCCCGGTATTTTTTTTTAGATTGTATTTTCTCAGCCATGCCTAAAGACTGTAACGATATTTGTGAAGACGGACACACCAGTACAGGGGTGTATGATATATATCCCTATGGAACCATTACCAGTCCTGTCCGTGTGTACTGTGACATGGACACAATGGGCGGGGGATGGACGGTGTGTAGATTATCTTAGAATTAAAAGCACATAAAATTACTTACATTGTTTTTGCTATTTTAGTTAAGGATTGTAGGATACTATTTTAGTTTATTTCATAACATATTAAGCCTTTAATTGTTTGAGCAATAAAATTAATTATTATGAATATTAATTTTCAAGACAATTCAGAAACGCTTAGACGGATCCGTAAGCTTCAACAGGACCTGGACGGAATATAAAAATGGTTTTGGATCACCTGAACAGAATGTCTGGGTTGGTAAGTGTAAGTCGCCTTCAAATAGTAACTTTTTATTCCTTGAAAGTTTGAAGAAAAAAATTCTCGTACCAGGTAAAAAAAATAACCATAATAAAGATCTAAATATAAGACTATGGACTTTTAGAAGGGAGAAATCATCAATCATCTCAGCTATGTTAAGGACCGATATGGAAAATGTGACCTTTGTACCGTTTTAATATGTATTACATCTTTTAAAAAATTGTAACAAAGCTAGTGAATACTTGTAGAAAATGTAATATAGCTATCAATAATGGATAGGACTGGGCCGTAGTTTTTAACAGTTATATCGCATGTATCAGCTGTTTGTCACGTGACTTGTTTGAAAATAGAATTGTAAAGCTGAATGAAGAAAATGAGGATAGTGTAATGACATAAGCTTGTTTTTCAAGAAAAAAAATTATACACATTAAAAGATGTTTATTTCCTCTGCCCCAAAAGTGCTGGGAGCTAGTCTGTTTGCCAAGTACTGAAAATTCTGCCAAAAATGCTTATAACAGCTAAAAATTTCCACTTCGCTTAAATTCTGTTAGAAATAAAAATAATGTT
This sequence comes from Saccostrea cuccullata, assembly GCF_032062105.1. Lineage (NCBI taxonomy): Eukaryota > Metazoa > Mollusca > Bivalvia > Ostreida > Ostreidae > Saccostrea > Saccostrea cuccullata. The sequence continues at coordinate 27,437 of NW_026931118.1, read as the reverse complement.
ATGCAGACCAGGATCAGCTCCCAGCACTTTTCAAAATAAACACTATATAAGCAATAAATACTTCAAATTTCAGCTGAAACAAAATAGTCTATGCCCTTGCACTTTTGATGTAAATCACGGATACGCTTATCGTTTTAGCGACATTCTCTAAATTCCTTGTCCCTGTGCAGCCCCAACGCTACTAGATAAATTCATATTCTATACAAATTGTACTTAATAAATTATTTTCTTTTAGTTTTAATGATTAGGTAAAAAAATTAACGATTATATCATATTTATTTGAGCATTCTTGTAATTATTAAACCAGTGAATCTAGTCCTCTGAATCGGCTGTCCTGCATCATGTCAAGGCTGATGACGTCATATTTGACGAAGAACTTTCTTCTAATACTTTACTGTATTGCTATCAAGTATTCCAATTTTACAAGATTTTATAAATAATTGATAAAAAAAATATTCAAGTTGTTATTTACGCACGATCATGTCGTTAATTAATTCTTGTGGCTTGTTAAATTTCAATGACGTCACAGTTAAACTTCCAATACGGTGTACCAGGAATGTGAACTTTGACCCTCCTTAACATAGCTGAGATCGCCCGAGGGTGATAACCCTAGTCAGAACTGATGATTGGTGATGTCCTCCTTCTAAACAGTCCATTAAAGTTTTATTATCCCGAAGAATCAAAATTATCAAACAAATTGAGTTGAAAATAGATATCAAACCTCTTGTGTTCCGCTACTATGCTCGGATTTCATTTTCAAAATACGTCAACAGACAACTTTGACATCATCGTTAGAATTTATTGTGTACCGATCCTGCATATTTAGCAATTTTTCATTTATAACTATAAATAGTTGTTCTCGCTCTAGAACCACTGTAATTTCATTCAAAGGGCGACAACACAGTTGTAACTTAGCATGCTCGCTTAAACACCCAATTTTATGCTAATGCCCCCCGAATCTACCTGAATCAAGATCGCTAAATTATAATTTGGTAATTACCGCCTGTCAATCATAAAAAGAACAATAGCTTCCGATTTGATTGACAGGCCAGCTACCTGAGCTACCTGATAATCTCAGTTTGCATTTTTTGAAGACGATTGTGTTACCACGCATCAAACATTTTCATGTACCCGCCTTGTATACACAGCTGATACACACGGGTTACAAAAACCACTCTGTGTCCACTATTCGTCAGGTTTAATTTTTTAATTTTATTTCAAAAAATAATGAAAAGTAGATAATCAAAACACTGATTTCATAAAATAATTGTTTTCCTTGCGACTGTTTTGTAAATGTAAGCAATATGCCGTTCGAAATATCTGAGGAATTTAGGTCGTCCAGAGAAACTTTAATAAACTCGCCGCATTATTGGAAGTCCATCTATTAAAATTATGAAAAAAAAACATATAAGTTACATAAGTTATTTAGCGCTATTGACATGGTTTACGAAAAAATGTTATCTTTGTATAATAGATCCAATCTATACGATGTTGTTAACAGAGACGTGACTGTTATTATTGCTCGAATTTCCTCTATCGTATATATGTATTCATAGAGATAATGAACGGAGATCGATCTTAAGGAGAAATTAATTTAAACAATATTTTTTTATTAACACAAACACTCTGAAAATTGACAAAATAGTTGAATAGAAAATAATAATAAAAAAAACTTCCGATCGCGGTAACTGTTCACACGACGGATGAATGGATTTTTTTTTCAATGTGCACACTTTTTAAAATCATGGTGAATCATTTTATTGAAGTTTTTTTTTTTAAACGTATAGATTTAGATGCTTTGATGTTTAGTTTAAATATTATTTTATATGGAAATAATAAGTAATTTTAATAAGTCTTACTCAAAATTAGAAACGAAAAAAAAATAATGTTGATCCTAATTACCAAACAAAGACTTCCTGTGTATTGCATTGTGTACACAGATTTTTGACATCTTGGGTATTGGGGGTCTCCAGGTAAATAACATCACTATTACCTAGACCACTCCCTCTCCTCAAATAATCGTACGGTAAAAATAGGTCTTTAAGCTTTTTCATTGTCATCTGAAAGGAAGACAACGGTTGTCACCCTGTGCGTGAAGGAGAGATCACGAGTTATCTCCAAGCACGTGACCTGATCTAAAACAATCAGATAGACTGTATAATTCTAAAGGATAATAATATGTGTTCTACGATATTCACATATCGTGTTAATTTGATATCTCAAATAATAAGAAAAAAGAGGAAATCATTTAGCGGCATATTTTTATGATACCAATTTGAGCATTATTGTTTTCAGCTAAGGAAAATAATTTAAATTTTCTATATGGTAGATTCATATTTTTAATAGAATTAATTGTATTGCAATGGACTTTTCAGCTGATCTCAAGTATATCTTTATACAGGAAATGACGTAATCCATCAATTAACAAAAGAAAATTCATCATCCCTTTATGTTTCCATCACTCTCCAGAATGGTACAACACTTTATGAAATGTACGACGGATTCTCTATCTCCGACGAAGCAGGGAAATATCTACTCTTTTTTTCAGGACCTGCCACGGGAACCTCAGGTAAGTGTATTCATGTTAAATTCTTAAAATTGGGTTCACATTACGTATATAATCATAAATATACATTTCTGTATTGAAAGATTATTAAGTTGTTGATTGATTGATTGTATGTTGTTTAACGTCCCTCTCGAGAATTTTTCACTCATATGGAGACTCCACCACTTGCCAGTGGGGAGCTGCAAGTTTTGTCCTTTTCTCGGTACTTAGGGCCATTGAGAAGTGAGGGTTCTTTTTCGTGCCATCACCTACTGCGACAACGGACCTCGGTTTATACGGTCTCATCCGAAGGATCGGTCTCCATGTCCCACAATGGGGTTCCAACCCGCGACGTAAGAAGTGACTCCTTAGTTCGCGACTCTAGAGCAGACGCTCTAACCACTGCGCCACTCATATTAGGTTGTTGAAACGAAGAGAAATTGTTTTACTAATATTCTTTATAGGTTTTTGATTCCACGTTAACTAAACATGTTTAATATTTCACATTGTCCTTTGCATGTACAATTCTCGAATTCAACAGCCATTTAAATCATTTTTGTCAAGTAGCAAAAATTTCAAACTATGAATTTTACATACCATTAAGATTATATTTGTAATAAATTACTTTAAACAAACAAATCCAGTTATTACATGTCATCAACATTACATTTGTTATTTATCTTGGGTTTCCTAACAATTTTTTATAATTCACATTTTATCTATTATGGAAAAAGACGTTATTAAAGCGTAATTTATCTAATATGTCGCCATCTTCATAAAAATTGATGTTCAAAGAAATTTTTTTGATTGGAAACATATTCAAATCTAAAAAAGTCTAAAAAAAAAAAATTACCTCGACATGTTTACCATTTCTCTATTAAATTCTTAATTCACATTTTTAACAAATATGGAAAATGAAAGTTACAGAGCGTCATTAATCTTGAATGCAAAAAAGTCTACGAAAATTTGCTGATAAAGATTTTTCATCGGTTAGATTTTTAAATAAAAAAGTTTTAATTAAGGTAATTCCACCCTCCTATGATATCATAGATTTTTGCAAATACCGTAATTCGTTTAAATTCATACCTAATAGAACAATATCTCTTGGAAGAATGCTTTACAACTGGTGTAATGATAAATATTGTTAAGTTAAAAAATTTAAAAAATGCAAATTTTCTATATATAATCAATTATTCAATCATCAAAAAATGTTTACAAGGGCAATAACTCCTTCTAAGGTCTCTTCATTCAGGCATTTGCTTTATTGTAAAATAGTTACCTTGATATTCACAATTCAAAAGAATCTTTTGAGTAGGAAGTACGTAGTAACATTCAGCATCAGAATTATGCATTTTAACTAGTTTTTACTGATTTTTCACAATACTGTTTACAAAAAATGTGATTTTTTGTGTTGACATATGCTTCTATTCATTTATGTTTCCCATCTTAAATAATATGGTGACCTATGCATTCTTTTCAATAATTGGAAAATTTAAAGTATAATAAATAAAAATAAACGTAGTTTTTGTTCTTTGAACCTATAAAAGTGTGAGAGTGGAAACACCTAGGGCTAATTCAAAACGATTCAACGCGCTTAACATTTACAATACCTATGAATTATTAAATGAAAATCTAATATTTCTAAACAGGTACACAATATCTTATCTCGATTGGATTTTAATTGATATATTTCGTTTTGCTTTTTTACACATTTTTAAAAGCATTGTGTCTGACAGATATAACTTTTATTGTTAATGGTTTTTAATATTTCCCTTGGTTTTTACACTCCCAAATAAAAGCCTTTAAAGTTGTGACGTGCCTGGGATTAATTGTTTCACTAGAAAGGATTCTATGTGAATTATGTAAAGTTTTGTTGAGTTGTATCTTTTTTTTAATTATCTCGCTTTTGAAACATCATATTAAAGTCTGTATCCCAGACGTTCTCAAGTATAAAGATTAATGTGATATAAATTAGTAATGAATAATTATTATCTTTGTTACATATTTTCTCTAATTCTGCAGTAACTAGTATGATAGACACCGTTGATTCTAGCACTGGACTAAATGAATATTAACCATAAAACATATATTATTATTGACAATTACATTAAAGATATATAAATTTTTCTCTGTGATTCCGTTTGTTTAATTTTACAGGAGACAGTATGTTAGAAACTGAGTTTGCTTCCACTGATCTGTCTGGGATGTTCTTCACCACCCCAGACAGAGATAACGACGGGTGGAATGAAGATCACTGTGCTGCTCACATTAAGCGTAGAGGAGGCTGGTGGTTTAACGCCTGTTATTGAGCCTTCCTTAACGGTCCCTGGTCCGTCTGGTCCAGTCCATGGTCTCCCACTGTAGAGAGTGGGGCGGATGTAAGAGGGACCGTGATGATGATAAAAGGTCACTAGGTAAAAATTTCAAATCTTTAATTTAATATCTACTTTTTTTGTATTTCATAACATATTTTTAACGGTTAAATGAGAATTTTTATTAGCAATATGTAGTTATCTTTGATGTCTCAGAAAATATATTTGATTCTTGTTTCTTTATTTTCAACAGATGGATAACCTTTTAAAATAAATGGAAATCAGTCATCAGAAAAAAAGAGATAACTTTTATCCATCTTGATCATGACGTTATATTTTCATTTTTTTTTTGTGAAATGAAGTTTACTTAATAAAGACAACACGTGTTTAACAATTATATTCTGAGGGTGTGTGGTTGAACTGTTTGTAAAGCGATGTTATTTTTCTTTACCGAATGTTCTAGTCAAAATCAGGTTTTTGTGTTGTAATAAATTGGTAAAATGTTTAGATGTTGTTCTTACTTAAAACACTGCCAAATGAAGGTGCTAGCACAGGCATACGATGAGGTCTCCAGAGTCGAAAATTTTCGAGAGGGACGTTTAACAATATTTTTTTTTTTTTTTTATTGGCTCTTTCTTCATATACAAAATTATAAAATAGAAAAGCATGCAACAAATTCAACTATAGACAATAACATCTATCTACTTATAGGACAATGTTTCTGATTTATAAATCATTAAACTTTAATGTGGAGCTTACTATCTACATAATTTTATACAAATTAACTGTTCATTATTTTTACAAAGAAATCCATTACAGGGGAAATTACATTTTGATTTTAACACTTAATTAAATAGCATAGTATATAAAAAATATAATAAATTCCAAGATATTGATTATAATATATCTAATACAGGTTGCCAGATTTCATTAAAATTATCTAAATTACTATTTGAGCAATACACTTCTTTTTTAAGCAGTAATTTCTTTTTCAACAGATTTAAAAAGTTGTGAAACTCAGGTAGTTTTCTAATGACATCCAAATTAGATACTGACACTGAATGTATATATAACTTTGCAAGCAAAATGCAGTAATTCAAACAGTCACATTTTCTCTCATATAGACCTAATATAACATTTTGACAAGAAAGTTTTTCTACATTGAATATATGTAGATCATTCCACCATGTTAGAAAATGGTTCCAAAAAGTTGCAACACAAGTACAGTAATAAAATTTGTGTTCTAAAGTATCTTCTTTTTTACAAATTAAACATTGTGGTGACGTTTGAATATTCATTTGAAAAAGTAGTTTATTATGTGATAAAAATCTATGAGTAAGCTTATATTGAAAAGACTGTAATGATGTTTCATTAGAACATACAAAAGGTAGCATAAATATTTTTTCTAAGTCTGCAGGCGAAAAGTTTGTGTTAAATATTTTCTCCCATTTTTGTACACATGTTGGTACTTCATTTAGACTTTCTACTATAATCCAGTAAAAATCTTTACAAGATATTTTTGACAATGGACTTATTTTATCATTGAATCTTAAGATCAAGGAATCTCTATTGATTGAAACTTTTTTGTTTTGTCTTATGTATTTTCGCCAGTGATATGGAATGGCATTCCTTAAACAAAAGTAATCAAAAAAAGATACATTGAAGTCATACAGTTTACCTAATTCTTCATGACTTAAGAAATCATAATTATCACCTAAAATATCTCCAATGTATAAGATTCCTTTTGTGTACCATTTTTTTCCAGAACACAGTTTCATTATTGATTTTAATGTTATCATTGAACCAAAGAGCTTCTTTAAAAATTTTTGGTTCAATATCAATATCATTACATCTTATTTGTGTCCATGTTTCAAAAATTTCTCTGTAAAATTGTGGTAATGTTAACTCTGCATATGGCCTATTTAAACAACCTCTGCTAATAATAAAATTATTTAATACTATATCCTTCAGGTAAGATTGAATTGTGCTTCTCCATCTTGCTTTTGTATTACTAAATATCCTTCTAACCCAACCAAGTTTTAATGATTTCATTTGTGCTTCAAAATTAGGAACTTTCAATCCACCCTTATTAATTTTTTGGCAAGATACTGAACTTTTAACCTTTGGTTTTTCATTATTCCATATGAACTTATTCAGTTCTTTAGACACTTCCTTTATCATTTGTGGGGGAAGTGGAAGTACTTGTGCTTGATATACTATTTTAGATATTGCTAAAGTTTTTACTATTAGAATTTTGCCAATGAGTGTTAAGTTCCTCATTTTCCATAAATTCAAAGTTGCTTTTAGTTCATCTAATTTTGTATTTAAGTTTTTAGAAAGAACTTTTTGTTCCCCACTTGAACTAAACCAAATTCCAAGGGTAAAAAATTCACCTTTTGACCATTTTACTGGCAAGATTCCTGGTTTGAAATTTTTATTCTTTCCTATCCAAATTGCTTCAGTCTTATTCAAATTAATTTTCAATCCAGAACAATGCTTAAAATTTTGAATAACATTATATATTTCAATTCCTGATTTTTCATCACTTAGAAAACATGTAGTGTCATCTGCTAACTGGCTAATTTTAAATTCGGTCTCCCCTATTTTTATGCCGCGTATATTTTTATTTGCCCTTATAGCTATTGCAAGCAATTCAACACATAAAATGAACAAGTATGGTGATAAAGGGCATCCTTGTCTTACCCCTCTACTTAATTTGAAAAAAGATGTTGCATATCCATTGTTTATGACACAACTAGATATATCTGTATACAGGATTTGAACCCAATGCCTGAAACTTTCACCAAAACCAAATATTTCTAAAGCTTTATCAATGAAACACCATTCTACTGTATCAAATGCCTTTTCAAAATCTACTAAAAGAATTAGTCCAGGGATATTCTTGATACTAGTATAGTCTATAAGATCAGAGATAGTTCTGATATTTTCTCCTATAAATCTATTTTCTAAATATCCATTTTGGTCAGAATCTATTAAATGAGGTAAATAAGTTTTCATCCTCTTTGCCAATGCCTTTGATAATATTTTATAATCAAAATTTAGAAGAGATATTGGTCTCCAATTTTTTTAACAAAGTTCTATCCTTATCTTTTTTTGGAACTAAAGTTATTATTCCTTTTCTTTGGTCAACAGAGAGAGCCTGTTTTTTAGTGCTTTCATTTATGCTATCTATAACTAGTTCTGATATCTCTTTCCAAAAATACTCGTAAAATTCCATTTGAAACCCGTCTGTCCCAGGTGTTTTATTATGTTTGAATGTTTTCAAAATATTTTCGAATTCTTCATAAGTGATTGGTCCTTCACATGAAAGGGATTCCTCAGCTTTAAGTTTTGGAATGTTAGAATTATTCACAAAATAACCAAGATTTTCATTGTATTCATTAAAATCCAAGTCAGATGTATATAATTTCTTGTAAAATTTCATTTCCTCTTCTAATATTTCATTTTTACATTGTACAATATTATCATTTATATTTAAAGTTGAAATACATTTATTTCTGTAATTTCTTTTTTCCAGAGATAAGAAAAATTTTGTGCATTTTTCCCCTTCTTCACACCATTTGGCCTGAGATCTTAATATTATTCCTTTGGTTTTATTGTCATTTATTATTTCCAACTCTTCTTTTATTTTATTATATATGTTTACATTTTCTTCAGTTGGGTCTGTTGCTATTTTTACATTTTGTTCCTCTAATTTCTTAGTTAAACATTCTTCATTCTCTCGATTTCTACGTGCTTTAAGTTTTGAATACTTTACAATAAAACCTCTTAGTTCACATTTAATTGTGTCCCATTTTAACTGTTTATTTTCTAATCTAGAGTATTTTTCTTTTAACTGTACAATTGTTTCTTTTATTTTCTCTACAAATATCTCATCTTGTAGTAAGGATGCATTGAATTTCCAAAAACCAGGGCCTCTATCAACAAATATTTTCCCTTTTAAAGTTATGACTATAACACTATGATCTGTTTTTATGGATGGTTTTATACTTGCAGTTCCAAAAGGTACCAAAAAAGCTGGAATCAAGAAAAAATCTAATCTTGACAAAATAATTGGATTTCTTCGCAAAAATGTAAAGAGTTTTCTGTCTGGATTTTTTTCTCTCCAAATATCAATTAGATTTAGATCTTCCATAGCACCAATTAGATTATCCCTGTATCTTGATTTCCCTTCAATGCTTCCACCCTGTTTGTCTATGGTAGGATTTAAGGTAATATTAAAGTCACCACCTAATATCAAATTCTTATCACTCTCTTCATCTAAATGAATCAACAAAAATTCTAAAAATTCAACTTGTTCAGCTGAGTTATCTTTTGTTGGAGCATATACATTTATTAATGTAAATTTTGAATCATCTATTAAGACCAATTCTCTGTAATCACCAAAATATTTTGGCACTCATAGTTACAGATTTAAATTTTTATATCATAATTTGATACAGGTGTGTGAGTGATTATAAAATCCAAAAATAGTTTTTGAATTGTAAACTTGGTTGCCATAGAAACGGGATACAAACTTTCTCATTTTTGTAAATCATGAAAATCTGTACTTTTCATGAAAAAACCATGTCTAGAAATGAACAGAGATATCTAAATTAGTGTTTATTGTTGTTATCCAATACTAGAGATTCAAACAACAATGTTTACAGTTCAATTTTAATTTTACACTTGTAAGTGGTCATGTAATGCATTGCAAAATGTCAAAAATATAGTAAATTTTGATCAGTTTTTACAGACTTAAAACAAAAAAATGCAGCCATCTACAAATTAAGCAATAATAAAACATGAAAGGTTGATATTTGGTTATATTCAAACAATTAAAAAATTGGTGGGCAAATGTTATGTGTAAAAGAAATTCAAAGGTGAATATCCATTTTTCCTGCATTTTGAAGCATTTTTTGCTTCCAAATTACTTCCCTTGGATTACTCTCTAGCGTTTGGAGGTACAATATGTAGGCACTTGTAGTGGTAAATAAATAGTTTGGTGAGAAAACTTATCAAAGCGGGTCCGGGGAAAGGATTGGCAGTGTGGAAGAAGGAAAAAAGGCCAAGATATAATACATAAGAAGACAAGAGGTAATTATAAATATTACAAATGCTAAGTATGTACACTTTTTTCTCCATTTTATTGGCTTGCATGCATGTAACCCGAGATTCCTCTGCTATGAAAATTGTGACACCTGAAGGGACCTCTGTCCTGACTCTCCCCGGTACATTTTCATACATAATTACATAAAAATACATGTTGATGGCAGACCATGAAGACATGAATCAGGTCAGACACAATCTCTTTATAAAACCAGGTCCAATACAATGATTTGGCTAGGTAGATAGCTGTAGGCCTATATTTCAAAGCAACTTATACGTCGCTTGCGCAGTGCAGTGTTTAGAGAGTCTGCTCTAGAATTGCAAAGTAAGGAGTTTATGCTTATATCGCAGGTTCATATCCCACTCTGGGACGTGGAGACTAGCCCTTCGGATGCTATCATATAAACTGAGGTTCCGTGTGGCAGTAGCCAGTAAGGCACTGGAACAAAAAAATCCCTCACTGCTCAATGGTCGTGAGTGACAAGTATAGGACAAAATTTGCATCTCTCCAACGGCAAGTGGTGGGTCTCTCCATATTTGTATTAAAAAATTCTGAAGACTAAGAGACATTACAATCAATGTAATCTTCTTAACAATAACATTAAGTGAAAGTTTCCCTTTTCAGAAAAGAAAAAAATCCCAGGTGTATAAAAATATTAGAAGATGAAAAATCATGGTATGATGAAATTCGGTGTATAACAGTAAATCCTTATACATTACAGCCATACTATATAATACACATACTCCTATATATAAAACTAAAAGTAAATAGTTCTGTCAATAAAGAGAGGTTAAGCATTTTACCGTGTACGTCTACCTCTACATGTAAACATAGCAGTGATTTTACATCGTGTTCTGTTTAACAATCTGCACGTGTACCGGTATGTGTAAAACATCATTTCAGCATGACACTTTTCAATCCATTTGTATCAAATAAATCTATGACTTGAAATAAAAAAAAGATACTTTGGATGTACGTAATAAATACTCAAATTCATACCAAACACCTGCTGAAAAATAAATATTCTGTAGTTTGAGTTTAAGAAGCTACAAGTTCTCACCTACGTGTACTTGCGAGTCTATACATTGTGTACAACTTGTAGAATTACCCAGTATGCAAAACTGATGACTTAAATCACTTAAAAATATGGGATTTCCCTAGGGACACGTACACGGTCATCTGCTTAACCTCTCTTTTATATAGTGCTTGACCTGTACATATTTTTGTAAGGATAATGACTTTCCTTTTGATCATGTTGACAGAAAAATAATTAAAATATAGATGGATTTTTATTATAAAATTAATTAATTTTTATCTTGAATTTAGTGATTTTTAACAAAAATTAAATTATATTCATTTTTTGTTTTCAAAGGATTCACCAAAGAGGATGAAAAGGAAAAGGAACAAGAACATATACACATGTAAATCATGGCTATAACAGAATTCAAATGAAACCTTGAAGTTAATTTTGGAAAAGACAATTTCAGGAATTGGGACAGCTTATAGATGCATTTCTCTTCAAGGTAACCAGTTTCAAAAGTCAAATCTAAATTGTCAGAAAAACACAGTACTACATGTAGTATATGGTCTGCTCATTTCTCTTTTATTGATCAAAATGATTTTTAAAGTCATAATAATATATGCATGTATCAAAGAAAACATGTTTAACTTTAACAACTGTCATAATGATCATTAGAAAAACACCTCTTGATTTAGGGTTTGCTTTTACATTTATGCATTTAATTTAATTATGTATTTAATTCAGTTTGATATTTGTATTCATTTGAAGATACACTGTATTGAAAATTGTATTTACTTCTGCAGGTAGAAAAAAGTCATCTTAAATATATAAGTGGAGATGCAATATCATGAAGTTCAAAGTAAAGTGCAAAGCTGAATATCATAAAATCTCCAAACAATGGTGAAGCCTTAAAAGTTGGAGATATGGCATTAAACTTTTTCCTTAGAAAGTACCTTGATGTCTGTTACTAGTAATTTAGTTTCCCATATGAGGAGCAATGTAGCTGGCTTGTCAGAGTGATTTTCCTGAAGATGAAATTGGAAATGAGAATATTCATGTGTGTCTCCATACTGGAAATCCTCAAGATTCAACCAATTTCTAAGTGACTCAGTGAGGTCATTATTTGAGGAAGCTCTTTACAGCACACTAATGAGCTCTACTTGAAGGAGTAGTACAGTAAGAGTGATCTCCCCTTAGAAGACAGATAGAAAAAAAAAATGGTTGCTTTAATACCATTTATTTCACAATTTGTAATACATTTAAATATTTTTACTAGCATTATCTTAGACAAAGAATAAGTAATTGATTAATATTCACATTAATTTTCCCAATAGTCAACGACAGGGTTATCTGTTCATGAATAATTCATAACATTTTTCTTGTAGAAATAATGCAGGTACATGTACTTGTTTAAAATGAACTAATAATCTCAAATGTGCATACCTTTATATGATATTTTTTTCTTAATTGAAAGTCTGCAGATCACTTCTTGATACAAATGTATTGTTTAGTGCTTCTTTAAATTTCATATGATATGGTTTGCAATTAAAATACATTGTAGTTGATGATTTTGATAAAGGTTGAAATAAAAATTTCACAAGCTAACAGTACTTGTCTTAATTGTAATACTTTGTAGCCTTTTGTTCTATCATATGTAGCAGCTAACTATGTAATTTTTTGTGTTTTGGATTTTGTTTCATGTTTATATATTATAAAAGCATATAATTTAGAAATTATTATGTAGCCTTATTAGGGCCCCGCTCGGCTGGCGCCCTATAGTGATCAGTCTGTCCGTCCGTCAGTCCGTCCGAGATCTCTTGTCCGGAGCATATCTTCTCTCCCTTTGGCCCAATCTTGCTCATACTTCACCCACAAAGTGCCCTTGGGTAACCGGTGTGCAGTGACCTTGAACCATGTTTCTAGGTCAAAGGTCAAGGTCATAGCAGAATTGTGTGAAAAATCCTTGTCCGGAGCATATCTTCTCTCTCCTTGGCCCAAACTGGCTCATACTTCACCCACAGAGTGCCTTTGGGTAACCAGTTATGCAGTGACCTTGAACCATGTTTTTAGGTCAAAGCTCAAGGTCAAAGCAGACTTATATGAAAAATCCTTGTCCGGAACATATTTTACTATCTCCTTGGCCCAATCTGGCTCATACTTCACCCACAGAGTGCCTTTGGGTAACCAGTGTGCAGTGACCTTGAACCATGTTTCTAGGTCACAGGTAAAGGTCATACCAGAATTTTATGAAAATTCCTTGTCCGGAGCATATCTTCCCTCTCCTTGGCCCAATCTGGCTCATACAACACCCACAGAGTGCCTTTGGGTAACCAATGTGCAGTGACCTTGAACCATGTTTTTAGGTCAAAGGTCAAGGTCATAGCAGAATTTTATGTAAATTCCTTGTCCGGAGCATATCTTCTCTCCTTTGCCCAATCTGTCTCATACAACACCCACAGAGTGCCTTTGGGTAACCGATGTTCAGTGACCTTGAACCATGTTTCTAGGTCAAAGGTCAAGGTCATAGCAGAATTTTATGAAAATTCCTTGTCCGGAGCATATCTTCTCTCCCCTTGCCCAATCTGTCTATTATTTCACTCACAGAGTTCCACTGGTCAGTGGATGTGCAGTGACTTTGGTCGAAGTTTCTAGGTCATGGTCAGTATTAGCCTCTCTGTTTAAAATCTTTGTTTGGTGCAAAATAAAATTTTTTCCCTCTAATTCCAGTAAATTTATATAACTGGAGATACAAGATAACTTCAATATATATCTGTAAATTCGCAATATCCGTGAAGTCATACTTGATGACTTTTACTGTATTTCACAAATGTTTCTCTTCAAAATAGACCCTTTTAAACTACTTTACATTTTCATGTTCATTGTTGAATGCGGGGCACTTTGAGATGGCCACCATCTCAATGATATCTGTTAACTGTTAACTGCAGTAATCAGTAATAGAGGACTATTATTTTTGTATTTGTGCTCGAAATTGGGAGGGGGGGGGGGGGTTACATTTATGATCATATTCTTGCCTATAGATATAAATAAATAATTTTTTATGGTTCAGCTGACAATATCTCATTGATTTTACAAATTTTAAGCATAAATTCCTTGAATTTTTATTTTAAAAAGAAAAATATATCTTGTTGTATGAAATGTTCATCAAAGCTGATTTTTGGCGAAATGCCAATTTTATGATTTTTCATTTTGTTATAGTCAACATTTGTTGTTATTTGCCCATGAATGTTTTTGAATATTTTCATTATTTGTGACAAGTACCTTCAGATGAAATAGGTGATACATTGTGAAAGTTCTGCTAATTTTTTATTTTTCTTCCCAAAATGTTGTAATTTTTCAGTTTTGACCAAATTTCGAAAAGTTGATATTTTGCCATTGTTTGACAAAGTATTACAAAATTTTCAAATAATTATTAAACATATTAAAGATGTCCATTGAAAGTGTTGATGTTGTAGTTTTATAAGAAATTAGCAACAGAGTTCTAATCTTAAATATGGGTTCAGCACAGATGGTGTAAAAAGTGTGATTTTTAGCAAAATTGCCATACACAAATTAGCCCTATATGTCAGAAATTTTGTATCCCGGTTACCATGGAAACGGAGGATGTCCAGAAAAAAATTATACCATACATATAGGTTTTACCCTAGGAAGATACTATATGCCAAGTTTGAAGAAATTCTGAGACTATGCGTGCCAGACCCTTTCAGAATTACTTTGGTGATTACAGAGAATTGCTCTTAAAATGGATACTTTTAAAAATCTGCCAATATTGTCACTTGTTTTTTCAATTATTTTATAATCTATATTATGTGGAAATAAAATTGCTACTCCTTTATTATTTGATTCTCCATGACAAAAAATTATATCAGATTCCCATTCAGTTTTCCATATTTGTTGATCTAGCTCAGTAGAATGTGTTTCTTGTAAATAAATAAAATGATCAGGAAATTTTTCTTTAAACCATGTAAACAAGCATCTTCTTTTACTAAGTAAACGTAATCCCCTTACATTCAGGGATATGATAGATATATTAAAAGACATAATCTATTTCGATTTTGTTGTAGTACACCAACACAAGCTCACCATAAAAAAATCTGAATGCAATAAACATTGTCTATACCATTGCAGTTGCAAGTAAACAAAAAAAATCCTTTTTAACATAGAGCCAGGTTCATAACAAAACCACAAAAGAAAAAACATACAGGGTATATACAAAAAAGGGTAGTTCATTTTATTCAGAGTACCTTAGGTTTTAACCTAAAATGTGATTGTCATCTCGAATCGGGTTCAATACCGGAAAGGAAAAGCGGTGACAAATTTTAGACTCAAAACACAACGGATCTGAAAATTCCGTATTATTTGATATTAGAAACGGGAGTGAAAATTTACTCAATTGTCAATTTAAACATTAATTTTAAATACATAAGTATAAATAATAATATAATCATTGATGAAAAAAAAAACAACACAGTTACACATTTTACTATACAACCAAGTATTTGGAAAAGAAGGAAATAAATACAATATATTACAAATGTAACCATGTTAACCATGGTTAACTATTAATTTAATACACTTCATTACATTGAGCACGACAGTTCTAATAACCTGATTACCTGACCTGAGCACATAATTAGCCACTATGTGCAAGAACAATGTCTGCCATCAAGTTTTCCATAATTTGAAACCTGCGAAAGCCCAAATGTTTCCCATAGAATCTGGAGATCACGCATGTCATGTTTGTAACATTCATCGATCGAAGAACTTTAATAAGCCGCCTACCTGCACCGAACTCGCCGTCATCGTTGTGACCCTCGTGGATTCCGCCGTTACCATCCTTAAAACGGTAAACTAAAATATTGTGTTCTGCCGTTGCGTATGATGGGTCTATAACAACTTTTTTGTAAAAGTTTCTAACCTGGTTGTATGTATCTGTTGTTGCTGCGGCTGCTTTAAATGTGTTTCCTTCATCTGAGCAATCGATGGTAGACATAGGAATCTGCTGAAGCTTTTCCTTATCTGCTTTGGTCATATCCAGAATATTTTCTGGCTTTGATTTCAATACTTTGTCTCTGTACACATTTCCATTTGGAAATACTAGCTTCTCTCCTACGAATCGTGTCTTCACTTTCTCCTTCCAGTACTGATCATTTATTTCCTGAAGTTTCTTTCGGTTTTCCGCAACTGCCTATTGGTCTCTGTGGCGTGACGTAAAAGGTTCTTTCGGATGACTGTGGTTCTGCGGTTTGATCCGGCTGGTCAGACGCTTCACGCTCTCTTTTGTTCAATTCTCTTTGCGCTTGGAGAATTTTTTCTTTATCACTGAATTTTGAAAGTCTGCCAGTGATAATTCGATTTTTCCCTGAAGTTTTTGGCCCATTTCTATGAATGTTTGAGAAGGAAGTGTCCACTCCAAAATGCTGCTTTATGAGATGTGGAATTTTCTCAAATAAATTTTCCTCATTTTCTTCTTCTGGTAGATTGTGAATAAGAATATTCTGATTCATTGACCGTGACTTTAAATCTGTAATTTCAGATTGCTGTTTTCTGACTGTTCTGTCTAAATTAATGACAACTGATTTTAACATGTTGACATCATCTCTCAACATTTTGTTTTCCTCCTGAAGCATCTGAATATTGTCGATGTTCTCCTCCTGTTGTTGAGCAACATGAGATATGCGAAAATCAAATCCATCTTCCTCCCATAGATCTTTCCTTATGTTACTTATGTCTTGTGTTAAGCCTTTAATTGCCTTCAAAGATTCAGTTATTTCCCCCAGGCTTATCTGCAAGTTCGGTAGGGTCTGCATTGCACCGAGTAACTCAGGAACGGCGGCATGAATTGAGGAACAAACGATATACCGCTAGTGCTGGAGTTCGAAATAGGCTGACCGTGTCCACTGTTCCTTTTTTGCACTGACATCTGCTCACGACTGGAACTCATAATTCTATTGTTCAAAAGGGGGCAAAAAGAAAACACAAATAAATCAATAAAAACTTGCCAAAAACTTCAGATTTTTTCTTCAAGAAATGGTATTCATTGCTCTATAGGTCTGGCCACACATATCTTTAATCCCCGATCCAGAAGAACACACTTAAGGTCAAAAACGTCGGAGCTCAGAAATTCATGACTACCCGGCCATAAGTCACGTGGTTTTCACGTTTAACAATATACAATAAATCAACAATCATGAATGTTTTTGTACGGAAAATAGGGAAAATGAATGATCTATTGTAAAACATTTTATAGTTGAAACTGTCTATCTGATAAATGTACAATCCGTCCCCTTTGAATTCCGATATTTATTTTCATTTTCATTTCTCTTAATCTTCATGTTCTTTAAACTATGCAATTTGACACCATCTTTATAAAACAAGAGGCCCAGGGGCCACAACGCTCACCTGAGCACATCAGCTAGGAAAAAACACATATCAGATCAGAACTGAAAGTTAACTTAAGTTGGGGGGGGGGCTTGAATTTTAACCCCCAAGGGGATCATAATTTGAACGAACTAGAATCTACATTATCTGAGTATGATTCCATACAAATATAAGGAATCCTGGCTTTGAAGTACTTGAAAAGAAGATTTAAAAAGGTTTACCTATATATTATGTAAAACTTTGGTCGGCCATTTTGGCCACGCCCTACCCCGGGGGGTCATGACTTGAACAAATTCAAATCTACATTACCTGAGGATGATTCCACATGAGTTTCATCTTTCCTGGCCCAGTGGTTCTTGAGAAGAAGATTTTTAAAGATTTTTTCTATATATTCCTATGTAAAAATTTGATCGGCCATTTTGGCCCCGCCCTACCCCCGGGGGTCATGACTTGAACAAATTTGAATCTACACTACCTGAGGATGATTCCACATGAGTTTCATCTTTCCTGGCCCAGTGGTTCTTGAGAAGAAGATTTTTAAAGATTTTTCTATATATTCCTATGTAAAACTTTGATCGGCCATTTTGGCCCCGCCCTACCCCCGGGGGTCATGACTTGAACAAATTTGAATCTACACTACCTGAGGATGATTCCACATGAGTTTCATCTTTCCTGGCCCAGTGGTTCTTGAGAAGAAGATTTTTAAAGATTTTTCCTATATATTCCTATGTAAAACTTTGTTCGGCCATTTTGGCCCCGCCCTACCCCCGGGGGTCATGACTTGAACAAACTTGAATCTACACTACCTGAGGATGATTCCACATGAGTTTCATCTTTCCTGGCCCAGTGGTTCTTGAGAAGAAGATTTTTAAAGATATTTCCTATATATTCCTATGTAAAACTTTGATCGGCCATTTTGGCCCCGCCCTACCCCCGGGGGTCATGACTTGAACAAACTTGAATTTACACTACCTGAGGATGATTCCACATGAGTTTCATCTTTCCTGGCCCAGTGGTTCTTGAGAAGAAGATTTTTTTAAAATGCCAATAATTTTTCTCTAATTCATGATTATCTCCCCTTGGAAAAGGGTGTGGCCCTTCATTTGAACAAACTTGAATCCCCTTCACCCAAGGATACTTTGTGCCAAGTTTGGTTGAAATTGGCCCAGTGGTTCTTGAGAAGAAGATGAAAATGTGAAAAGTTTGCGACTATAACGACGACAACAGACAACGGACAAATTTTGATCAGAAAAGCTCACTTGAGCCTTCGGCTCAGGTGAGCTAAAAACAAAGTTTGTCTTGGAATACATGTCAGATTAGACTGGTGTCACACTATTAACGATATTCATGTGACATAATTAGCATCACCTGATGTGCATATTCTACAGTACAATACCACTATATCCACCATTGTTTCTTTTCTAAAGAAATACTCCCCATCTTTTGCCTTCTGCAATATTTTCAAAGAATGCATATTCTTCTACGTCGCATTCGAGAATTGTTCACTCATGTAGAGACGTCACCATATACCGCTGAAGGTCTTTAAATACTTACCCTTACCCGGCACTCAGGGATTTTGAGCAGTGAGGGATCTTTATCGTGCCAAACGCCTTCATGACACGGGACCTCGGATTTAAAGGTCTCATCCAAAGAACCTGCAACTGGCACTTAAATGTGCCGAGTGCATGGCAGACCTCCGGATCACATGGCAAGAATCAAAGGAATAGAAAAATATGGTTCTAACATGAATCTACAAAGTAATTCTTTGATGAATTGTTTTTTTTTTTCATTTTAATTCTTTAAATAAGTAAAACTTTAATGATTGACGTAAATGGTATATGTATTTGTCTGTAGAGTTAATACAAATTGACTTTTACCATTAATATATTGATATTTTTTCAAGAGTTGTCATTCCTACGCTCCCACACACCTCTGTCAACTTTTGGTATACTATATTCTTAGAAGAAAGTAACTTTTGATCAATTGATTTAAGAAGAGCTTTAAATAATGTTTATTATTAAATCAAACTTATTTTAATATGCCGTCTCCTTTCACCCCCCCCCTCGTAATTTTAATTTTACTTAGTCTAACCGAGAAAATAGATTGTTTTAAAGGATGATAGTTTTAATAAAATGAATAGTAAAATTTCATCTCATTTTAGTCTAAGTTATTAAAAGAATGACTCTAAATCTTGGCCAAATTATCCAATCGGATTATAAAAAAGCATAGACTGACCCAAACCAGATAAAACTCGATAATTATGCCAAGACTTAGAGTCAATCCTTATGATTAAATTTTTAAATAATTAAACAACTTTTTGGATAAAAAATTATGTTTGTATGAGTTCAAAACCGCGCATAATACAACCGTAGTAACGGAAGTGATGGGAAGCGAGGAGAGGATATAATTAATACATAGATCTAGCAGTCATGATGTTTGCTTACATGAGGTAAGATCGAGTAATTGTTTGAAGTTAACGATACATTTATTACATCTGGAATTTTCCATGGATTCCGAGGACTGGGAATTACATTGGGGTTTCATGGATAAGATGATTAAGCTGGTCGTCAAAGGGGTGTGTCCCCATACCAAACCAGATTATATACAAAATATTTTGCGTTTCTTTTTTTTTGGGGGGGGGGGGGGGGGGGGGTATCAACCAATGAGAGGCGAGAATACAAACAAAATTATATTATAATGAATAGATTTGTTTATTATTTGTTGTGTTTTGTATTGAAAAGTGGGGGATATTGATTTGGGTCTGTCCGTCCGTCCGTCGTTCTGTCTGTCTGTAATGCTTTCGTTTTCACACGATTTCTCGAGAACCCTTTGAGCTTTTGCAAAGAAAGTTTGAATAGTAAATCCCTATGGACTACAGAAGAAACCTTTTGATTTTGAGGTCAAAAGGTCAAGGTCATGAATTCGCAAATTCTGTCTGTTATAACACTTTCGCTTCCGCGCGATATCTCAAGAACCCTTTGAGCTTTTACAATGAAATTTTACATAACAACTTCCTGTGGCCTAAAGAAGACGCTATTGATTGGTTTACTGTTTCCCTAAGCGAGGGAATCAAATTCTCTGAATTAACAGCTTGTTTATTTGATTTTTGAACCCGCTGAAACTTTTACACTGTATTGTCGTGTTTTTAAATACTATAAATATCTTTTATGAAGTTAACCTTTATTCAACATATATAAGTACACAAAGGGAGGATGGCATTCAGTAATTGAGTCGATGCAAAGTTTAAAATTTGAACCAAATTAAATGTAGAGTTATCTCTCTTGTCTTAGAGAAGCTGTTTGTGACACAAGGAAAACCGCATATATTTTTTTTTTATCATATCAGCGTGAATCATTAGGAAAATATGTAACACAAACATATACAAACTTGATTTTTTATCTAAATACCTATCGATTAAGGAGGGTGGTCTAACCGTGTACATATAAGAATACTAGTATCTTTTTAATGACATTGTATAAGTTTTGATAATGAAACTGATTTAAACGAATTTTATAAGACGAACCATGTTTAATTGGTCAAAATGAAAGAGAGGGAGAAAGGAAAGATTTGGAGATAACGAACAGTCTTCAATATCAAAGTCCATAAAACAATACAAAATTAGGAGCAGAGAGACCACGGACCTCCGAAACATCAGAGGTGGGATCAAGTGCCATGGAAGAGTGACTGGTCACACCCGCCGTGTGCTCCTTGTCGGGAAATAACGGAAAAATCCGTAGTCAATTCAGTGTAAAAATAATGGACTAACAATTACTGTGAAAACGTCGGTCAGCATTTGTCTCAATGATAAATTGTATTTGCTGACAATATCGTTGTATCGACCATAGTATTTTTACGTAGAGCATGCTCTTGCGTATCGAATCAACTGAAATAAATATTTACACACCGTATCCAGGTGATGAGGGTATATTGCTGCATAAGTAAGGGAAGTTGACGATAGAAAAGTTAAAGTCATCACGTTTATCACGTAGCTTGTTGGATTACTATTAACGTTTTTTTCTTAAGTAAAATATCCAAGTATGAAACAGATGTGTCTCAAACTCAACATAACATATCGTATCTACGTAGGAATGGAAATTATCATTCGCAAGTGAGTTAAGGCTACATATGGAGGTTTCTATGCAAAATATCTAATCAAATTCCATAATTGCTGTACCTAACGCACAGAAAATGTTAAGACTTGTTTTATAAAACATTCTTGGTACCCACGACATGCGATAGCCAGTACATATTATGACGTCATATTATGACGTCATCAACCTCTACTACACAAGTTTATAAGAAACATCAACAAAATCGCTTCGGCGCAAAAGCATACCTTACTTTGTTTTACAGAAACAAGGTAGAAAAAGACGCGGGATATTCCAAGGATTTAAGATATTGCTGTACAAATGTCGGCACTGAAATTGTTTAGTTACTATTCGTGCAGTTTTAAGTTAAAACAGGGTAAAAATTCACAGTACAGTGTAAGCTTCCTTATATTTTTATTGATTAAGAAAGTTCATAGGATTTGTGCAGCAATTTTATTAATTTTAACAATATTCTCCTTAATATTATACATTTTTTTATTTTGAATTAGATGGGTTATGCCCTTGCGCCGACGTGATTTTGTTGATGTGATTTATAACCTTGAATGGGAGAGAAAAATGACGTCATGATATGACGTCATAATGTGCACTTGCATTAATAAACTGTGGGTACTTAGTATGTATTAGAAAATCAATTTGATTTTTCTCTGTACATAAAATATACAGATTATGAATTTTTATTAACTCATTTGCATAGAAATATTCATATTTAGCCTTAATTCACTTGCGTTGTTTATCGACAATACGTCGTCGATATATCTAAATGTCGAGTTGAAGGTCGCAGAAAGTAATTTCTTCATTTCACAAAAAAAATTTTGCACAAATTCTGCTTCATATGAATAGATAAACATTCATTCAGCAGGTTGATTATCTAAGTAAACACAAATAGGTGTCGCATTCATTAAATACACTGGTGTCAGGTATAATAAATGCTTACAGCGACGATATTTACCGATTTCTACAAATATTTTCGGGTTACACGTGCAGCTCTGTTTAATGAATTATGGAAATCAGACAAAAATAGAACTTAACAGGATTCTCTTCTATAAAATTAAATGCAAACATTGACACCTTTCAAATTTGTTCGAGAATGATTTTTTTTATTTTTTCAATAAAATACAGGGACTAACATTGATTTAAAGTTATCTAGAAATCAAAACGGTGCAATTGATTTTTTTCATATATTCAGTTACATGAACCATTGAGAAAATAACTTTATATTGATTACGACAGTAGATATTGTATGAATTATCTCTCTTTATACTGTGATGAAATCAACGCTGAAGTTGAACGAGTTTTAATTCTGACCTACACTGCATGAACTTACTCTTGATATCTGTTTAAGTAGCAAACAGACACAAAGTTGTTGACCTTACTATTGGGTTTAATAAAGTGTGTCTGAATAAAAACGATGAATTTCTGATATTAATTAAGTCAGTATTAGATTCTATTGCAACACATACCTATTGTTACATTTTCATGTTTTCTGTAAATGTGTAAAAAATCTAATGACAATTTCATTCATTTTCAACAAAGGCAACATGCCTTTATTCTTCAGAAAAAAAAACAATTCATTTTGCTTAAGCAACGACACTGTTGTTTTCTTTCATTTGAAAGTTTCTGGACATAATGAATTCATTTATTATCATTTATTCATCATAATGAACTCATTTACTGATCATCCGACCTACATAATCCTGGCGTATTTATTTTATTATTCATTACTGAAAGTTACTGAGAATAATTAATTCATCTACTTATTATCCGATCTACATAATCTATTTATTTACACAGACTATATATTTATTCTATCATTCCTTGTGTAATTTATTGTAATTATTTTCTTATCTCTACGGATCTCTCTAACAGCATAAACAACCCTACAACTCTTCAGTGTTCTAGCGCGCTTCATGAAATATGCCTACGTGACAAGTCTGTGTGATTCACACACCAATAACTCACACAAAACTGAAAAAAACATTCCTTAAATATTTTTTTTTATTCAAGTTGCGTAATATTTATATAAGTTATAACCCAGTATTACGATTGTGAGAGAATTCATTTTAGTTTGTATTTTAAAGACAAACACAAATTTGGATTCAATCACTGAATCTCAAAAATCACTGCTTGACAAAATTTATATTCCTAGTGAAAAGGGGGTCCAGTTATCACATCAAGGTTCTTCAAAGTACGCATCTGTCTTACACTTCTAAGTTCCACAAAGTGGCGGATCCATTGATTTTAATCACGCATATACATATGTAGTTAAGTTCCACGAATGAAAGAAATGAACAGGAGAATCCACCCTCTAGAGCAAAAGCCTATAAATAAAAGAAATAAAGATGTGAAAGAAATTTGTTCGATACAATGTACGTATCACGTTATTTCAAACGATAAAAATAAATATACATGAATAATTTAAAAAATCAGACAAAGGAATACTTTCCGGTACTTGGATTTAATTAACATGAAAGAATTTTAGTTAACTTCATATCAAAATTCGTATTAGTATTCGTATTAGTATGTTTATAAATAATTACTACTAAAGAAAATGTTATAGACATACATAGACATAGTGTACTTACAAAATGTTGCATTCCTTTGTATAATTTTCACGGGCGAAGAATCTGATGCAATCAAGACTGACTATATACAATCAATTCCCTGCCCCACTGGTTGATTGAACCATACGATGAACTACAATTGATTAAATTGTATAATATATTAGTATACTTATATTTCATAACCAAATGAATATCAACAATACACATAATACACGAACCAAGGATGTGCATTTCACGTAGATTTTAAATATACTTATAAAACAAGAATTAAATGAGGTACAGATACTACGCAGGTAGGTTAAGGTTACAACCAAATATTCTACTTGCCTATATGAATGACGTCATAATAAGCTATATGACGTGAGATTTAGAGATAAAAATTTCTTAAAATCGATATCTTAGATTGATTTGAGG
This sequence comes from Saccostrea cuccullata, assembly GCF_032062105.1. Taxonomy (NCBI): domain Eukaryota; kingdom Metazoa; phylum Mollusca; class Bivalvia; order Ostreida; family Ostreidae; genus Saccostrea; species Saccostrea cuccullata. Next base: position 2,966 of record NW_026931118.1, on the reverse strand, counting down.
TCGTAAAAATGAACCGAAATATGAAGAGGAATAATATCAACGGAATTTTGTCGTTCCTGGGCCTCTGTAGATATCACAGGGGTTACATACCAAACCCGTGACGTCATAACTGTTGATCATGTAGTAGCAGAGTGAAAGTGAAAAGTAACGAGAATTGGTGTAAACAAACACAAGAAATCGGAGTTTAAAAGCATTTAGAATGAATATCATGTGTGATTCTTGTGGGAATAAAGCGTATGAATAAGGTATGGTAATATAATTCTGCAATTTCTTCGTAAAATTAAAGCAGGGAGGGTGTTTACTTGCCGATCAGCCTTTCCTCTGTCGTTTGTGACAAAAAAGATTCAAAAGTTCAACACTACGCCGCATACCTTGAAACTTAATTTCTGTTTCTATCTAAAGTTCCTATTCTTTTGTTTTTTGAAAGTGCTGCTAGAATCGTATAGTTTACGGGAATTTATGCATTTTTTTCGATGTTATGAACAAAATGTAAAAATTTTGGGAAGGTTTCGTGCGAAATTGTTGAAAAATTATTTCTTTAAGAGAACAGTAGATTCTAGCAGCACTTTTCATGGTACAGAGATGTTTTTACATAACTATTAATATAAATTGGAACTAATTATCCCCGGGGTAGTGTTAAACTTTTCACTTTTTCATTAAGGCATATTTTCTAATTATAGACGTCACGTGGTGACGTCGTGGTGAAGTGCCTCCTGTAGTATAAGTCCCATTGAAGTCTATAGAATGCATAATTATAGTAAAAGTTTTATCCTTGACTTTTCCGATTTATTAGTGTTACATAATTATAAAAAAGTGTTAATTCGCCGAATTCTGATCCATGTGCTGCCTTAACAAACCTGCGTAAATAAACTTAATTTCTTAAATCCATGAAAGGAAATAATACTTACTGAGCAGGAAGTGATATTCCAGCCTTAATTCTTGTGTATGTAGCTTGAAAAACACATTAAATATGAACAGCAAGGAGTCGCGCACTTCTTGTCCATCAGTTGAATTCAAATTTTGACCTAGAGAAGCTGCAGCTATACTCTGCCCAGCAAGAAAATTGCATAACAAGGTTATCCTGACACTGAAATGACCAACTAAGCTAGAGGCACTCCTTATCTGATATCTCGAAGTTTTGGGGGGAGTGGATCTTAAGTAATGCTATTTGACAAAGGTTAATTGTCAGTGTGAAAATTGTTATGTGTTTATTTGAATTTTTCTTTTATATATTTTGTGAAAAGAAAGATTATAGAATTGATACACACAACAAATGCACAATCTGATAAAACAATACTTCTTAGATTCGCTCTGTATAACATTTTGCGCAAGAGTATACGGCACGGACCTTTATGAGTCTAATTTTAAGAACATTAATTAGGAATAAATAATTAATTTTATTAATTCTAAAGTAACATGGAATTACAGTGAGATGTTGGATAAAGATGTCATTATTTATTAAAAACTTATATTTAACTTATTTTATATATATGTAAAAAAAAAATCATTCACAATTTATTAAATTTTACAATGGTACTTGCTGAACTGGCACAACTCTTTTAAGTAAATCAATTCATAATGCATGGGTTTAATTTATTATGCATAATTATATATGTAATATTTTCTAACAATGCATACAGCTGTGTGTATCTTGCGAAAAATCGCATACGTTAAGAGTGAAAGACATCTTTATATTTTGACCTTAGAAACTAAAGTGCTCAATACTCAGTACCCGTTGTTTTCCTAACTTTCCTAAAGTTGAAAATATGTTGGATCTTCAACGTTGTTTCAACGTTGAAATCAACAAACAGTCAACTTTGCATTTTTAAACCTTGTTTTAATTCTATAATATCAGAAAATACTCAATGTTGAAAACATGTTGAACGTTGTTTCAACATTAAAATATCAATAAACTTCAAACGTTGAGAATTTGTTGCAGCTTCAACGTTGTTTCAACGTTGAATATCGACAAGCATTCAACGTTGAAAATATTTTACAGCTTCAACGTTGTTTCAACGTTGAAATATCAACGAAAATCAAACGTTGAGTATATGTTGCAGCTTCAACGTTGTTTCAACGTTGAAATATCGACGAACATTCAACGTTGAAAATATGTTGCAGCTTCAACGTTGTTTCAACGTTGAAATATCGACGAACATTCAACGTTGAAAATATGTTGCACCTTCAACGTTGTTTAAAGGTTGAAAAAAGGTTGAGGATTCAACGTTGAAACCTCAACGTTGAAACAACGTTGAAATATAGTTGATTAACGTTGCAACCTATATTCTACCTCCTTTCAACGTTGAAACAACGTTGCGTGCTTGCTGGGAGAATGCATCAATTTATCAATTTAAACCTGTTGCCATCCCTGATAAAAAAAAAAGTATTGGTGTTAAGTTATTTGATACACAGTGGGCTCAGAAAATTCTGAAAACGTGTAATATAATTCTCCAGTTGTTCTCATTTTTATGCGAATTTTGTTTAAGAAAACAGAGGGCACAAGCTTGCCTATCTGCCAAATTTAAATGCACAGATCTTACGTATATCATACACCTATATCAGATGCATTTTAGATATGAAATTTAAGATGTTTTTCGAAATGAAAACTATTTCAAATTTAACAAAATTCCGACAGATTTGAGAAAGGTTTGGAAAACGTCCAAATTCTGCGCCTTTTTGTGGCCTTAGATATTGATTAAAATCAAAATAAAAGCTAAAATTTAAAACAATCATTATTTTTTGTAACTATAGAATATCAAAATTGTTTCCGTGTTTTTGTTTTTTGATAATATACATGTAGAGCCTTTTAGTTTCAGAAAATGAATTCGTTAATAAAACAAAAATTCCATTTATTAAGTCTTTGTGTTGGCCAGAAAAAACAACAACAACTACTACATAAAGGTCTAAGTACGTAGGCTTAATAAATCAGTAATTAAACTTCTAAATACAATAGAAAAATCAATATG
>NW_026931117.1:2500-44608 GCF_032062105.1 Saccostrea cuccullata | reverse complement strand
AATTTCAGCCAAATTTGGCACAAAGCATCTATGGGTGACACAAAGCAATTTTGGGTGAAGGGGAACAAAAATTGTGAATTTCATGATCCCTGCCCCCCTGGGGCCTGAAGGGTGGGGCCAAAACCACTAAAATTAATGCAATGTTTAAATATCTTCTTCTTTACTCCTGGACATCAAGCAGTCAAACTATTTGCATGATTGTAATCAGCATTGAGTCCTCTACCAAAATTGTTAAATTCATGGCCCTTGGGTCAGGGGTTCAAGTGCTAGGGTGGGGCTAAATAAGTATACAGTGAAAATGCATTATTTTTTTGAAAATCTTCTCTGCCCCTGGGTATTAAATAAACCAACTAAGTACATAGTTATGATAAGCAAGAGTGCCTTTACCAAAATTGTGAATTTTATGGCCCCAGGGTCAAGGGTTCTGGTGTTGGGGGGGGGGGGGGGCTCGATTGATTATATAGTGAAAATACAGGAATTATTTGAAAATCTTCTTCTCTGCTCCTAGGTATCAAATAAACTAAGTGCATAGTTATGATAAGCAAGAGTGCCTCTACCAAAATTGTGAATTTTATGGCCCCAGGGTCAAGGGTTCTGGTGTTGGGGGGAGAGGCTCTATTGATTATATAGTGAAAATACATGAATTCTTTGAAAATTTTCTTCTCTGCTCCTTGGTATCAAATAAACTAACTAAGTGCATAATTATGATAAGCAAGAGTGCCTCTACCAAAATTGTGAATTTTATGGCCCCAGGGTTAAGGGTTCTGGTGTGGGGGGGCTCTATTGATTATATAGTGAAATACATGAATTCTTTTGAAAATCTTCTTCTCTGCTCCTAGGTATTAAATAAACTAACTAAGTGCATACTTCTACCAAAATTGTGAATTTTCTGGCCCCAGGGTCAAGGGTTCTGGTGTTGGGGGGGGGTTCTATTAATTTTATGGTGAAAATACATGAATTCTTTGAAAATCTTCTTCTCTGCTCCTAGGTATTAAATAAACTTACTAAGTGCATAGTAATGATTAGCAAGATGGCCTCAACAAAAATTGTGAATTTTATGGTCCTAGGGTCAAGGGTTCTGGTGGTAAGCCGGGGTTTTATTGATTATATAGCGAAAATTCATTAAATCTTTGAAAATTTTCTCTTCTGTCTCTGGGTATGAAGTAGATGAACTACCTATGTAGTTACGATGAGCAAGGGCCGTAATCTTACAGAATTGTGAATTTCAAGGCCCCATGGTCAGGGGTTGGGTGGGGGGCTCTGCTTATATACTGAAAATGAATTTATTGTTTGAAATCTGCTCCTTTGTATTTATAAAACATTTATTTATTTTTTTTGATAGGTAGTTTTAAGGGTGCCTTTTAAAATTTTGTGCAATGTTAGGACCTAGCGTCAGGGGTTTGTGTCACCTTGTTAGGGGCACGACTGATTATTGCTGAATATTATTGATGATTACTTGGAGTGCATTTTTGATCCCCTACCCTGCGTATGGGTATTCAGTTACCAAGCTAAGCAACTGTTAAGTGTATTGTTATGATGATCAATGGTGCCTCTTTCAAAATTGTGAATGCCATATAGCATCTGGCTTAAAACATGAATCAAATTCAATACACTGTTAAACCAACTAAGTGCATAGTTATGATGAGTGCCTCAACCAAAATTGTGTATTTTATGGCCCCAGGGTCAGGGGTTCTGGTGTTAAGGCGGGGCTCTATTGATTATATTTCATAAAAATGATTTCCTTAAATTTTCTCCTCTGTCCCCTGCAGTTAAATATACTAATTAAGTGCATAGTTATGATGAACAAGAGTGCCTCAACCAAATTGTGAATTTTATGGCCCCAGGGTCAGGGTTTCTGGTGTTAGGGCGGGGCTCTATTAATTTTATATAGTGAGAATACATGATTTCTTTGAAAATCTTCTCTGCTCCTGGGTATTAAATATATTCACTAAGTTCATAGTTATGATGAGCATAAGTGCCTCTACCAAAATTGTGAATTTAATGGCCCCAGGGTCAAGGGTTCTGGTGTTTGGGGGGGCTCTATTGATTATATAGTGAAAATACATGAATTCTTTGAAAATCTTCTACTCTGCTCTTAGGTATTAAATAAACCAATTAAGTGAATAGTTATGATGAGCAAGAGTGCTTCAACCAAAATTGTGAATTTGATGGCCCAAGGGTCAAGGGTTCTGGTGTTAGGGCAGGGCTCTATAAGTTAGATATAGTAAAAATACACGAATTCTTTGAAAATCTTCTTCTCTGCTCCTTGGTATTAATTAAACTAACTAAGTGCATAGTTATGATGAGCAAGAGTGTTTTTACCAAAAATTGTGAATTTTATGGTCCCAGGGTCAGGGTTTATGGTGTTAAGCTAGGGCTCTATTGCTTATACATTGAAAATACATGAATTCTTGGAAAATCTTTTTCTCTGCTCCTAGGAATTAAATAAACTAAGTACATAATTATGATGAACAAGAATGCCTCTTTTAAAATTATGAATTTTATGGCCCCAGGGTCAGGGGTTCTGGTGTTAAGGGGGCGGGGCTCAATTAATAATATAATGAAAATACATTAAATCTTTGAAAAAAATTTTCTTTGTCTCTGGGTATAAAGCAGATGAACTACCTTTAAAGTTATGATGAGAAAGGGCCCTAATCTTGCAGAAATGTGAATTTCAAAGCCCCAGGGTCAGGGGTGAAGTGGGGGCTCTATTTATATACTGAAAATGAATTTATTGTTTGAAATTTTCTCTTTTGTATTTATAAAACATTAATTTTTAGGTCACCTGAGTAAACTCAGGTGAACTATTGCTATCTGTTTTCGTCCCACGTCGTCCGTCGTGTGTTAACATTTGAACATTTTCTGCTTCTTCTTTGCAACCTCTGAACCAATTTCAACCAAATTTGGCACAAAGCATCTTTGGGTGAAGGGGAACAAAAATTGTGAATTTCTGGACCCCCTGCCCCCCCCCCTGGGGCCTGAGGGGTGGGGCCAAAACCACTATAATTAATGCAATCTTTAAAAATCATCTTCTTTATTTCTGGACATCAAGCAGTCAAACTGTTTGCATGATTGTAATTAACATTGAGTCCTCTACCAAAATTGTGAAATTCATGGCCCTGGGGTCTGGGGTTTTACTGCTAGGGCGGGGCTAAATGAGTATATAGTGAAAATGCATTATTTCTTTGAAAATCTTCTTCTCTACTCCTGGGTATTAAATAAATAAAATAAGTACATAGTTATGATGAGCAAGAGTGCCTCTACCAAATTTGTGAATTTTATGGCCCCAGGGTCAGGGGTTCTGGTGTTAGGGTGGGGCTCTATTGATTATATATAGTGAAAATACATTATTTCTTTGAAAATCTTCTTTTCTACTCCTGGGTGTCAAATATACTAAATAAGTGCATCGTAATGATAAGCAAGAGTGCCTCTACCAAAATAGTGAATTTTATGGCCCCAGGGTCAAGGGTTCTGGTGTTAAGGGGGGGGGGGTCTATTGATTATATAGTGAAAAAACATGATTTCTTTGAAAATCTTCTTCTCCGCTCCTAGGTATTGAATAAACTAACTAAGTGCATAGTTATGATGAGCAAGAGTGCCTCAACCAAAATTGTGAATTTTATGGCCCCAGGGTCAAAGGTTCTGGTGTTGGGGAGGGGGGTGGGGGGCTCTATTAATTATATAATGAAAATGCATGAATTTTTAGGTCACCTGAGTAAACTCAGGTGACCTATTGCTATCCGTTTTCGTCCGTCGTCGTGCGTTGTGCGTTAACATTTGAACATTTTCAGCTTCTTCTCTGCAACCACTGAACCAATTTCAACCAAATTTGGCACAAAGCATCTATGGATGAAGGGAACAAAAATTGTGAATTTCATGATCCCTGCCCCCCAGGGGCCTGGGGGGTTGGGCCAAAACCACTTAAATTAATGCATTCTTTAAAAATATTCTTCTTTACTCCTGGGCATCAAGCAGTCAAACTGTTTGCATGAATGTAATCAGCAATAAGTTCTCTACCAAAATTGTGAAATTCATGGCCCTGGGGTCAGGGGTTCTAATGCTAGGGCGGGGCTAAATAAGTAGGTAGTGAAAATGCATTATTTCTTTGAAAAGCTTCTTCTCTGCTCCTGGGTATTAAATAAACTAACTAAGTACATAGTTATGATGAGCAAGAGTGCCTCTACCAAAATTGTGAATTTTATGGCCCCAGGGTCAGGGGTTCTGGTGTTAGGGTGGGGCTCTATTGATTATATAATGAAAATACATGAATTCTTTGCTCCTGGGTATTAAATAAACTAACTAAGTGCATAATTATAATGAACAAGAGTGTCTCTACCAAAATTGTGAATTTTATGGCCCCAGGATTAGGGGTTCTGGTATTAGGCGGGGGGGGCTCTATTGATTATATAGTAAAAATACATGAATTCTTTGAAAATCTTCTCTGCTCCTGGGTATTAAATAATTGAAGTGCATAGTTTTGATGAGCAAGAGTGCCTCTACCAAAATTGTGAATTTTATGGCCCCAGGGTCTGGGGTTCTAGTGCTGGGGGGGGGGGCGGGGTCGATAGATTATGTAGTTAAAATTCATGAATTCTTTCAAAATCTTCTTCTGTGCTCTTGGGTATTAAATAAACTAACTTAGTGCATAGTTATGATGAACAAGAGTGCCTCAACCAAAATTGTGAATTTTATGGCCCCAGGGTCAGGGGTTTTGGTGTTAGGGTGGGGCTCTATTGATTATATAGTGGAAATACAGGAATTCTTTGAAAATCTTCTTCATTGCTCCTGGGTATTAAATAAACTAACTAAGTACATAATTATGATGAGCAATAGTGCCTCTACCAAAATTATGAATTTTATGGCCCCAGGGTCAGGGGTTTTGGTGTTAGTGCGGGGCTCTATAGATTATATAGTGAAAATACATTAAATCTTTAAAAATGTTCTTCTCTGCTCTAGGGTATGAAGCAGATGAACTACCTATATAGTTATTATCTACAAGGGCCTTAATCTTCCAGAATTGTGAATTTCAAGGCCCCAGGGTCAGGGGTAATATGGGGGGTGTACTTATATACTGAAAATGATTGAATGGTTTGAAATCTGCTCCTTGGTATTAATCAAATATCAAGGCCTAAGGGTCAGGGGTTCATGTGTAGTAGGGGCACTACTGATTATTGCTGAATATAACTGATTAGTTGAAATGCATTTTTTGTTCCCCTACCTTGTGTATGGGTATTGAGTAAACAAACTAAGCAATTGCTAAGTGTATTGTTAATATGAATTAAATTTAATCACTGGAAAGTTGTTGCATAATGCTCAGGTGACCTATAAGGCCCATGGGCCTCTTGTTTGAAAATCTTCTCTGCTCCTAGATATTAAGTAAACTACCAAATTTGTGAATTTCAAGGCCCCAGGGTCAGGGGTTCTGATGTTAGGGTGGGGCTCTATTGATGATATATAGTGAAAATACATTATTTCTTTGAAAATCTTCTTCTCTACTCCTGGGTATCAAATATACTAAATAAGTGCATAGTTATGATGAGCAAGAGTGCTTCAACCAAAATTGTGAATTTTATGGCCCCAGGGTCCAGGGTTCTGGTGTAAGGGTGGGGCTCAATAGATTATATAGTAAAAATACATGAATCTTTTGAAAATCTTTTTCTCTGCTCGTAGGTAATAAATAAAGTAACTAAGTGCATAGTTATGATGAGCAAGAGTGCCTCAACCAAAATTATGAATTTTATGGCCTCAGGGTCAAGGGTTCTGGTGTTAGGGCTGCGCTCTATAGATTATATAGTAAAAATACATGAATTCTTTGAAAATTTTCTCCTCTGCTCCTGGGTATTAAATAAACTAACTAAGTGCATAGTTATGATGAACAAGAGTGCCTCAACCAAAATTGTGAATTTTATGGCCCCAGGGTCAAGGGTTCTGGTGTTGGGGAGGGGGGGGGACTCTATTGATTATATAGCGAAAATACATGAATTCTTTGAAAATCTTCTTCATTGCTCCTAGGAATTAAATAAACTAAGTACATGCCTCTTTTAAAATTATGAATTTTATGGCCCAAGGGTCAGGGGTTCTGGTGTTAGGGGGGTGGGACTCTTTTGACTATATAGTGAAAATACATTAAATCTTGAAAATTTTATTCTCTGTCTCTGGATATAAAGCAGATGAACCACCTTAATCTTGCAGACCTGTGAATTTCAAGGCCCCAGGGTCAGGGGTGGGGTAGGGGCACTACTTATTTACTGAAAATGAATTTATTGTTTGAAATCTGCTTTTTTGTATTTATAAAGCATTTATTTATTTTTTGATATTAAGGGTGCCTTTTTAAAATTTGTGCAATGTGTGGACCTAGGGTCAGGGGTTTATGTCACAGTGTAAGGGGCACTACTGATTAGTTGGAATGCATTTTTGTTTATGTCACCTTGTTAGGGGCACGACTGATTATTGCTGAATATTATTGATGATTACTTGGAGTGCATTTTTGTTCCCCTACCCTGTGTATGGGTATTTAGTAACCGAGCTAAGCAACTGCTAAGTGTATTGTTATGATGATCAATGGTGCCTCTTTCAAAATTGTGAATGTCATATAGCATCTGGCTTAAATCATCAATCAAATTCAATTACTGGAAAGTTGTTACATAATGCTCAGGTGACCTATAAGGCCCGTGGGCCTCTTGTTCAAAATGCTACTCCTCCTACAGTTTTGGTCTAATTTCAGTATAACTTGGCACACAAGTAAACTACACTAAGATACATAATTCTGTGTATCGTTTTTAGATTTCGATGAACGGCGTTGCCGTGGTTACTAAAAATAAAAATTTCTGTAATATTCTTTCAAAATGCTACTCCTCCTACATTTTTTGTCTGATTTCAGTATAATTTGGCACACAAGTAGACTTCACTACGATATATAATTTTTTGTATCGGTTTCTGATGGTTTCTGATTTCGATGAACGGTGTTGCCGTGGTAACTAAAAATAGAAATTTCTGTGAAATTCTTTCAAAATGCTACTCCTCCTACAGTTTTGGTCTGATTTCAGTATAACTTGGCACACAAGTAGACTACACTAAGGGCGTATTTGATTTGTCAACTTTAGTGTAGAGTTGGGTTGATATTGAGTATGCGCTCAAGCAATCACAGTATCGTTTTAATCAAACGGCAAGATCACGACTCGAGTGCATTAAAAATGGACGTTGTTCTGCTTTTCTTTACATTTATGATTTTTTTTTTTGAAAAGTGAGGAAAAGGACGATATTGGAGTAAATAACAAATATTTATTGTTTATTTTCTTCTATCAAAACACTATGAATAACAAATGTAATGTGGCAAAAATTAAGTAAATTAATATTTTTTCTGTCTCCGGTTCTGAAATATAAGACAATATCCTAATTACTAATTAGAATGTCGATTTATTTCATCTGCCTCGCCTCACTTTCCTGTCTTGTCAATGTTGGCAGCCATCTTTGTTCGTGTTCACTCTTGTAAAATTGGAGAGTATGTTCGTGACCTAATTCTACAACACGCGCGTCGTGTTCAAGGTGTTTGATTAAGAAATCCGACTCGAGAGTTGCAGCTAGTGTTTAAATCAAATACGCCCTAAGATACATAAATCTGTGTATCGGTTTTGGTGTTGCCGTGGTTACTAAAAATAGAAATGTAAAATTGCTACAAAATGCTACTCCCTCTACAGTTTTGGTCTGATTTCAATATAACTTGGCACACAAGTAGACTACACTAAGAACATAAAGAGACTTTATCAACGATCATTATTCTATTTATTTCTGTTGTAAAGTTTCAAATCCCAGCTGCTAAAGTACTTTTCTCTTCCTTTGCTATAAGTTCAAACCAGTAGAGCTTCAGTCTCGACAGAGACTTCTGGTTTGTTATTTGATTGACTTTCCTTCTTCCTGTTGGTTTGTGGCGTTTTTGCAAAGAATACAGTAATCACAATGGAATCCTCACAGAACATAATGGTATCAATGATCAAAATGCAGTGTCATATCACTGAGAACAATACAAGTGTCATATCACTGGCTAAAAATGCAAGTTTCTATCACTGCTCACAATGCGTCTCACTGTGAATCACTGTCAAATCAGTGCTTAATATATTCAAATTCACTTCCCGGTTTAAAGGACTACAAAGGTACTGCCAGCCTCAGTAGAGCTGGACTGCCATCCTCAGCCAGACAGACATCTTTGACCATCTTTTCTTCCAGGAGGAATGTAGGAGCATCTCAAAGGAATAATTCAGGAGGGCTTCTTTTTCCCATAATTCCTCTTCCTTTTGAGGTCTTCAAATTACTGTGTGGCTGTTTCAACACAGACACATTTCCATAATACTGCTTATGCCCAGGTGTATGTCGGTCTTTCGTGCACTTAATGCAAAGAATTCCACCACTTTTTCGCACACTTCCTGTGGGTTCCTCCAGCTTCCTCTTCCTGTTCTTTTCCTGTTCCTGTGGGTGGAATATGATACAGGCGCAGGTACTGCTGGAATGCTGGTACTGTGAAGTAGGGGGGTTAAGGGTGGTGGAATCTGCAACAAAACTGGAGGTGGTTGTTGCTGCCCTGTGCCCTGTGACAGGTGTTCCAGATTCGTAAAGGCCGACTTGTTGAGTGGGAACAAAGTTCAGCATTGCTGGAACAGGTAAAGAATCAGAAGGTTGGGTCACTTTTCTTCTCTTTAACTTTATCATACCTGCAGTATTTGGAGGAAAGACAAACTCATGAAGATTATCAGATTTTCCAGAGCACAAGGACGCAGGTTCTGAAGAGGTTGCTGTAAACTTGCAGAAGCTGTTACTGGTGGCTTTGGGGGTACTGCTCCTTGTTCCAATATGTACCTGTCTTGTCTCTTCCTACGCCGATTATACCTAAAAATAGAAATAAATGTGCTAGTATTCTTTTTTTTCACCTGAACTGACCTTGATAATGGATTGATATATAAGTACTCAGGACCATAACGTTGTCATACTGATATTGAAATGTAAGGCAAAATAATCTAACTTTAAAATTGCGCAACTAGGTTAAGGGCTACCCAAGGTAGATCAGTGTATGCAGAGCCTCGGGAATTCCATTATGACGTCACGGTGAAATTGTACAAATGAATCTCGGCGAATAAATAATAATTTTCTTTTTCATATACTCTTACATACTTTGATTTCTCATGATTATTATACCCCACGCAACTAGTTGCGGGAGGTATAATGTTTTTGACTGGTCCGTCAGTCAGTCAGTCCGTCAGTCAGTCCTCTTTTTTTGTCAGCGCAACTCCTCATAAACGGCTGCACAGAATTTCGTCAAACTTTGCAGGTACTTAGGACACAATGTGTAGATGTGCATATTACCAGGAAATTCCGATTCCTTTATTTTTTCCATTAAATTTTCACACTTTTTCACTTAAGGCATTTGGCCATACCTTGAATATAGAGATGAACAGTTTGTCAGCGCAACTCCTCATAAACGGCTGCACAGAATTTCGTCAAACTTTGCAGGTATTTAGGACACAATGTGTAGATGTGCATATTACCAGGAAATTCCAATTCCTTTATTTTTTCCAGGAATTTCCGCACTTTTAATTTAGGCATTTGGCCATACCTTGAATATAGAGATGAACAGTTTGTCAGCTCAACTCCTCATAAACGGCTGCACAGAATTTCGTCAAACTTTGCAGGTATTAAGTGCACAATGTGTAGATGTGCATATTTTCAGGAAATTTTGATTCCTTATTTTTTCCGGGAATTTCCGCACTTTTCACTTAGGCATTTGGCCATACCTTGAATATAGAGATGAACAGTTTGTCAGCGCAACTCCTCATAAACTGCTGCACTGAATTTCATTAAACTTTGCAGATATTTAGTACACAATATGTTAATGTGCATATTACAAGGAAATTCCGATTCCTTTATTTTTCCAGGAATTTCGGCACTTTTAACTTAGGCATTTGGCCATGCCTTGAATACAGAGATAAACAGTTTGTCAGCGCAACTCCTCATAAACGGCTGCAAAGAATTGGGTCAAACTTTGCTGGTATTTAAGACACAATGTGTAGATGCGCATATTACCAGGAAATTTCAATTCCATTATTTTTTCCAGGAATTTCCGCACTTTTAACTTAGGCATTTGGCCATACCTTGAATATAGAGATGAACAGTTTGTCAGCGCAACTCCTCATAAACCGCTGCACAGAATTTCGTCAAACTTTGCAGATATTAAGTACACAATGTGTAGATGTGCATATTACCAGGAAATTCCGATTCCTTTATTTTTCCAGGAATTTCCACACTTTCCAACTTAGACTTTTTTGCCATATTTTGAATATAGAGATGAACAGTTTGTTAATACCACTCCTCTAAAACTGTTGTACATAGTTTCGTCAACCTATGCTGATATTTGGGACATATTCCATTATTTTATCCCAAAGAGTTTTGCCTATTATTTAAGAAAATTTCTCAACCCCCCCCCCCCTTTCAAATAAATGTGTGGATTTGTATATTGTTAAGAAATTTTGATTCCCTAATTTATCTGGAAACTTCATTCCACATTTAAATGTCCTCATATGCAAGACATTTTGATGTGAAGATTTTTTGCAATTATTGCCCTTTTTTATCTATACTATGTATTTAAAGTGCACAGTGCCTTTCAATATGTGTTTCACCATCAAGTTATGGGGGAGCGTGGGGTATGTGAGCTAGCTCACTTTTTCTTTCATTGTAAATATTAATCAATGTGTAACTTATCTTGTCATTACAACACTATTCGAATGTAAATTCAAAGCCAACTTGATCTCGCTGTACTAACAGATATGACGTCATAGGCTAGTTTGACATGCAGTTTCTCTGTACTTGAGACGCAAATAAAGCTATTAGCTGAACTGAAAATATGAAAATTAAATCTAAGTAAGCATGATCCGACTTTAATTGATTAATATTTTTGAATGAATTTATCAATAGTTCACAGTCTTATTTAATTGATAACTATTAGGTCTCTTATAAAGCCGCAGTCATGCACTTTTATACAGAAACGTGCTACAATCACATGTACAACACCCCCTCCAAAATCTCAAAAGTTCAACGATATACGCTTGATTATAAATTATAATATTTTATACACATGTAGCTATTGTCCGTACTATTTTGAAAAGTGCTGGGAGCAAGTTGTGCGCCGTTGAGTTTTTCCGTAGTTTTACATTTCTTCAATGCGTATAGAGTAAATGCACATAGATTATCGAAAGCCGGCTAAATTTTATATATTTCTTGGGCATGGAGAAGTTGCTCCCAGCACTTTTCAGGTTAAGAAATTTGTCTTAAAGAAAATACGATCAATTTCATGCTGAAAAGTATCCGTATATCGTTGAACTTTTACGATCTTTATATCCGCACATTTTTTTCTAATTTTAAACATGTCACGTGACAAACAGCTGATGTACGTGAAGTCGCGTTGGCCGAACTCGGTTGAGACCCCATATATATATATGCATTAGTATAGTTTCTATTTTTTGGGAATATTTTAAGGCTTATTTCCTATGGGCGGCCTTAACCTAGCTGCGTGCTTTTTTTAAATGAAGTATTCTTTATCACTTCCCATCTGATAAATGATTATGTTTAGACATTGGACAATATTCCTTCCTTTAAAATAGCAGTGCATTTCTTAATAGTCATCAAAAATGTACTTTTATAGAATCTTCAAGATTTTGATTTGGGTTAATTTTAGTAATAGGAATTTAATGATGGGTTTAATACTTATACCCCCTGCTTGAAAAGTGGGAGCGTATATAGTAATTGGTTTGTCCGTCCGTCAATCCGTCTGCTACCCTTTGGGTACCCATCTCTTATCCGCAAGTCCTATCATACCATTAAGGGAAATTTAATGAAATTTTCACAGAATCTTCATTACATATTGCCATTGTGACCTCTAATTTTACTTTTTGATCTGACATACATTTTGAATTTTCCAGAGTTAAACATGGATACTGCCATTATGTTTACAGGGGGCAGGGGGTATTATTTAGTGAGCTGATTGCTCAAAGTACCTCTCGTTGTTTTAATATGACTGTAGTTAGCTTTTTTGAAAAATCTATTTTTGTTTTAAATTGAAAAGGCTATCAAATTTTGATACAATTTTGAGACTAAAAATATTTTTTCAAACTTTGTGAGAATTTTTATGGGAATATTTTGTTGCTAAAAATTGTATATATCAAATAATATTAATATTTGCAATGTCTTTGTCCAAAACAAACCTTGAAGTGTAGAAATACTTGTATTTATACATAAATGTTTTGTTTATCGATGACAATAATCAAACGATTGCTTTGCCTGATAATAATCATTCAAGCCGATAGATTGAAACCATCATGAAACAAAAAAAAATAGACATTAGAAGATATTGCTCAAGTTCATTAATTTATTGTATTTCAATTCATTGTCAATCTTTGGCTAGTAATTCCTGGCAAACTCGACAAGTGATGAAAATTAAATGTGGACTCAGAAAGTGAAACTAATGTCTCTAATATTTGTATTATAATATGCTTACCATTGTGTAAGGGTTGTTTTGTTTATGGCTGGAATTTGGATAGATGTTCTGGACATCACTTGAGCATTGGAGAGAATGCACTGACGAATATGTTCGTAAGCCCTTCCAATCAGGGTCCATCGATCTTCTTTAGTACCATCAGAGGCACGTTTTTAGCTGACAAAAATTTCACACAGCTTACTAATAACGGCCTGCACATACCGATTATAATCTGACCATTGTGCTGGGCCTGTAGTTGGGCCTAGAAAACAACTGAAAGAAGCAAAACACATATTCGAGTCATATTAATGCTTACTTATGTCAAAATATTTTTGACTACTTTTTATAATAATGTTAAGAAACCATATTTGTATTCAATATCGGCTGTCTAGCTCTTCGAGAGGAGATACTTCAAAGTTATCTGAGAACACTCTGGAACTAACGAATGTTCAAGGAATGTCCATAAACTTTGACAATCTTAATGTAAACACCTTTTTCTGTTCTGCTTTATCATCTTTCTGGTTTGCATATTCATCAAATAAATTCAAGAAGTGTTCATATGTCTGTAACTATTTACTGTATCCTTTTCTCACATCTTCTGTGTCAATTTTGTTTTCTAGCATCAGAGTTTTTATTTGTGTCACTAATGTTTTCAACTTCCTGAACGTACCATAATACTGTTCTTGTTTGTATGATTTACCACTTTCTGTAAGCTTCCTGTTTCTTTCAGGTCGTGATTCTCCAACATCGGATTCTGCAGCCTCCACTTGTGGTTGTTGACCATCTTCTTCTTTAGCTGCATTGTCAGAATTCTAATAATCACGTCAATGATGTTATGATATGAAACTGTTTTCTTTTCTAGTTTTTCAAGAATAAACGTCACATTCGTTTCCCATCATTTATTTCCATCAACATTGGTATTGGAAAAGAGAACAGTGGGAAAAGATTGACTGCAACAATCAAAATAAATAGAACTTACAATGCTGTATGTTATATACAAATGTGACTGAAATGACGAATGACAATATTCAACTGACTGATATACTGAGTACAAAATTAAAAATACTTTGTCATAAACTAGTAATCCATCATAGTATTAAATGATATAAGTGAATAAAACCTTATAAATGACGTTAATTTTTGACCTGCAGGAATGCTCATTTACATCATATGCTCAAACTGAAGATTAACCTTATTATTAGCTGTTATTTACTCCAAAAATACAGTACACAAAAAGATATGAAATTAACACTGTATTCAGACAATCATAAAAAAAGGTAATTACCGTGATTATTTTCCAACTTGTCGAAAAATATAAGGATTAACAGCTCAAAATCAAAACAGAATCTGGTAAACATCTAAAATCGTGCAAACATTGCGGATTTTCACGTCAGATTTGAAAATTTCTATTCTGATTAAATTGGAAAAATAAATGAAGCCGGATAAATTTGGATAATAATAAAAACTCAATCTTACAGCAGTTATAGAATGATTAGATCACACCGGTATACATGTATACGCGTACACTGTAAATCCATTATTTCAAGCATTTGTATCAGACCACGTAACAATTTGACTAAGTGTGATTTGCAGAAAAAAACATGCATAAACAGCTCTTGTACATCTGATCACTATGCAATACTTTTACCAAATGCACCACATGGTATTATCTTCATCACATTACATACATTTTAATCATTCTAAGTCTTCAAAGATTTTAACAAATTTTAAATAGTTTTGACTCATTGCGAATTTGCTTTTCTTGACTCCACTTGATTTTGTTTGGGGTAGGCCAAGTCCCAAACATAAAAGCAAAAAAGGAGCAACAATAAGGCCTCCTTCAAATCAACTGGGCTTGCATTTTTAGACCCCATGCAAATACATAAATGTTTGATACGCTTTTGGTCCCCATTACAAATACTATTCTAAGTGCCTCATCACTTTTCGGCATTATTCCTTTGAATTCAATCAGCTTTAATTTAATGTATAATGGAATAAGTAAACATGCTCCTTCAAATGGAATTTTTTTAAAAAGATGATGTTTTGGAGGTTCGTGTTTGCTCAACTCTTATTTTGTTTAATGGACTTTGAGATTTAATACTGTTCGTTATCTCCATATCCTTTTATGCAACAAAGAAAAAAGAACATAGAGATTCCAAATAGACTTAGGCTTCTTTGTGCCATTAGATATTTCCTCTTGTATGAAAATTATAGAGTTGTGGTATTTAAGGGGCAGGCATATAGATCTATTTTTCTCTTATTCTGTGCGTTAAAAAATATTATTACCTTCACAAAGTAAATCAACTGTCGGATGTGAATTCAGTGAATAAGTTTTGATCTGTTTGCTATGAGGAACAACAACTTGGTAAGTAGTTGTACGCTTTTAAGACAAATGAGATGCATATAATCGGTTGAAATTCCTTTCACAGTTTCTAACTGAGGGAACAAAACGAGAATAAATTAACCTTTGAAGCAACTAACGGTCCTTTTCCATTCCACTGCTTCTTGAGCATTTTTAATACCGATTCATGGGTTCTTCTTGGTTCAGTTGGATATGGGTGTTCATTTTTGTATGTACAATGTATAATTTTTGTCCTGAATCACATTCATAAAATAAGCTTGTTCAAATACTGTTGAAACTTATGAAAGGAATGTATGAAAACATCTTCTTTATCAGGTAACAAAGGTTAACATCTGAAGAGTTAATTATGCGTCATCGATTAATATTATAGCATCAAAATTTAAACAATAAATTCTCGTTTCAAAATATAAATAATGAATTAAAGAAATGTCAGATGACCTGTGGTTTCTAGTTTAGAGCATCATAAGGTGTTAGATGAAAGAGCGGTCTCGCAGGCATTGGCAGAAGGAGAAGGCCAAAACCCCCAGGATCACAGTATCGCATATTTGCGATTACCCTCCTTAAACAACATCCCTGTAAAATTTTATGATTAAATGATGTGACGGTATTCTTCTCTGCAGTGCAATGGTACACCGGGACTATTGGTTTGTGAAACTCAAGATAATGGGCCCCGTAGGATCCAATCCTCTGAAATACGTGGCGCCTCGATACACAGTTTATCACTGGACATTGCAGACGATCACTCGGCCACTCCTTTCCAATCAGTTCCTCTAACTCTTAACTGTCCACTTCAGCTTTGAGGACGTCATTCATAATCATAAGTTTTTGTGAATTTTGTAAGCACCCAGAATACAATATTTTTGGTATCGATTCGCAATTTCCATCATCGCATAATATTCCTATTTGACTAGACCTATCAAACACAGACCAGAAAGAAATGTATATGTTTAGCAAAACATACACATCCTTTACCGTCAACTTGCAGGGGTCGACACTAACTTTTAAACCATAGTTGTCAGCAGGGCTAGTCATTTCTAATTTCTACTAGCCCTGTTCATGTATTAGTTGTCCAGCAGCCGAAGGCTGGTGGCCGATTTGCGAAGCGACAGAGGGGGTAGGTGCGGGAGGTGGTTTCCCCCTCCTGCTGGTGGGGGTACCGGTACGGAGGGCCTCCCCCGGGAAATTTTGAAAATAGAGCATTCTGGCTGTTTTTTGGGTAAAAATTATATGTCACCCTATGATTGTACCCTAGAAAATTTTCTATTCGAAGAAGTACACATATTTAATCATTTAGGGTATTTCGAATCACCTTTTAATTTTACAATTTTGTCATACAAAAATAATAATTATGATGATAAAACATGTTTGAAAATAGATTTAATAATTATTAGATACATTTGTTGCTCTGAGTGAGTACGGTACTTAGTAAAAATCTTAGTAGCCCTGCAGGGCAAGTTTAAAGGCATGTTTGGTAGCCCGACCTCAATATTCAGTTGTCCCCGGCCAGCGGGCTACCGTTAGGGCGTCAACATCATGGTAATAAGTCAACCGCGCAGTGATAGATTTTAAGAATATCGAACCCGATATAAATCACTATCTTATTTCTACGATTTATTAACAAAGTATTATGTTCTACTTTTACATCAATAAAATAAAATAAACAGTAATAAGTAAATTAACACTTTAAAATAATTGTTGTTGATGTGAGTGTACGGTGAGATCTTTTGCCCCATAAATATAACTGCAATGCAAATAAAATTCAGGTCAAAATAATATCGGTTCATAAGACTATTATGGGTACAAATTGCGCTCCGTTATTAGCAGACTTATTTTTATATTCATATGAAGCAGAATTTATGCAAAATCTTTTACGTGAAAAGAAGAAAACACTTGCTGTGGCCTTCAACTCGACATTTAGATATATCGACGACGTATTGTCAATTAATAATGATAATTTCCATTCATACGTCGACACGATATATCCTGGTGAGCTTGAGATAAAAGATACCACAGAGTCCGACACTTCTGCTTCATACTTGGATATTTTACTTGAAAAAGACACTAATGGTAATCTAACAACCAAGCTATATGATAAACGTGATGACTTTAATTTTTCTATCGTCAACTTCCCTTACTTATGCAGCAATATACCTTCATCACCTGTATACGGAGTATTTATATCTCAGTTGATTCGATATGCAAGAGCATGCTCTGCGTATGAACAGTTTCTTAAACGAGGTAAATTATTGACAAGCAAGTTGATGAAACAAGAATATCAACAGTCTCGTTTAAAGTCATCATTTCGTAAATTCTATGGTCGATACAATGACCTTGTCAGCAAATACAATTTATCATTGAATGAAATGCTGAATGACGTTTTTCTTACCAATTGTTAGTCCATTATTTATACACTGAATTGACCACGGATTTTTTCCGTTATATCCTGATTATGACAACGAGCACACGGCGGGTGTGACCGGTCGGCAGGGGATGCTCACTCCTCCATGGCACCTGATCCCACCTCTGATGTTTCGGAGGTCCGTGTTTGCTCTGCACTTATTTTGTATATTTGTTTAATGGACGTTGAGATTGAATACTGTTCGTTATTTCCATATCCTTCTTTCATATGCATATATCTACGAGTAATATCTTTATTATTGACATTTTTTGAAATATATTTACTCACTAAAAATACTTGGGCAAGATCTTTTTGGTCTTGATGGCAATCCTGTCATACTTCTTGCATCTGAAGATGTAAGCAATAATTGGGCAGATGAAGATGTTATAGATTTTTGGATGGATGCCTCTAAGTGGGTAGGTTGGGTCTGGACAGGTTTGTGAGGAGGTGCCGTTGAGGGACAGATGCCTGTGAGGGAGTAGTCCAAAAAGGAGAATTTCTTGTTGGCCAATACTTCACCAATGGGCTATGTGCCTTGAATCCACTACTCTGCCTCAAAGGATCAACAGACAGGCATGAATTCCTGCTCCATAGAGCTTGACAATCTGTTTTTGAATACATGTAATTAGGTTAATAATGAGACAAGTACATATACAACGGTGTGAATTGCAAAAGGATTGGTGTAAAACATAACTTTACATCTCTCCTCATTCTCTCTAGAATTTTATGGGTGTAACTCCCCTCCCGTGATTTCTCTCCTTTCATGATCAAAGTTTCAATGTCCACTAATTTTGTGGGAAACACAAAACCACAAATTTTACAAATCATCACTTTAACATGGCTCTCCTAGTTACAGCTGGGACATCTTCTGGGAATTTTTTTTTCATCTGTCTGAAAACAAAATTTTTATATAATTAAGTACAGGTCAACGTAAGAATCAGGCAGTCTATGTATAAAAGGTGATACATGAGGTTCTCAGAAATAAATGATTTTTCATTCACAGATTTTTCTCAGTATATAAACCATGTACGGAGAGGGAAAAATAATTTGGGTCATTGTTACTATGGAAACCTGGACATAGAAATTTCCTTAGCAAAGGGCCAATTTTTCTTTATAGATTGACGAAATTTCACCCATTTTGAAGGCTTCATACAAAAAATTCAAGAAAGAAATGTCATTCTTCCTTAGTGACACAAGAAAGATAAACTCTTGAAGTGTTCTGAAAATGTAATAAAATTCTACAATTTACATTCTCTAATATATTCACAATAGATTCTACAAGAAATTCTTTCTTAAAATTTGAAATAAAAATTTTTGCAAATTTGAAATTGACTATCTGTTGCTAGGCAACAAAAATGGATGCTTTGATAAATTAAAAATGGTTAAAGTCTAAAGCATTGGTAGAAAAATCACATAAATTGTAATCACTGAGTACCAAAAACAATTTTTAAATTAATAATATATAAAACATTCTTCCTTGTGTACCTATGAATATTTTACAACAAGTTATCATCATGGCGTCAGTCAATTTAACCCCTTAAATTTCCACGTATAAGGATCAGGCAGGTCTCATGATAACTCTGATAAATTTGGCATTTTAGTCCCTCTACAGTGACGGGACTGTATTCCCGAGTTAGGAAAATTTTGTCCAGCTGAGAATTAGTAACACTTAAAAGTTGCCCTCCAACTTTTATCAGTTTACTAAAGGAAAAAATATAAATATAAAAAATATAAATATACATTTGCAGACAGAAGTGGTACTTTTCAGTAATTTTTTGAATTGTTTTAAAGAATGTTTAACAGAATAACCTGGTAATCTCTTTTAGTAGACTCATTCAAAAACTGTTCCACTGGATCTTCTTCCTCCATCTGAGTCGCCCGCGTGGCGCAGTGGTTAGAGCGTATGCTCAAGAGTCGCGAAGCAAGGAGTTAATTCTTACGTTGCGGGTTCGAATCCTACTGTGGAGGCCGGTCCTTCGGATGACACCGTATAAACCGAGGTCCTGTGTCGTAGTAGGTGCTGACACGAAAAAGATCCCTCACTGCTTAAAGGCCCTGACTGGCGAGCATAGGACGGAATTTGTAGCCCTCCACCGGTAAGTTGTGGCGTCTCCATATGAGTGAAAAATTCTCGAAAGGGACGTTAAACAACATACAATCAATCCCCCATCTGATGTTGTGGATCCATGCATTGAATGATGTTAATCGTGCAACAATCAGTATTCTAAGCCGATGTATTTATGAATGGAGAAATCTCCAATGTTTAGCCAAATGTCAACATGTCCAAAAATGTAGTTTTACAATACCCCCCAAAACGCTGTGAAGTATAGATTCAAAACTTATACAGTTTATAATTTGTCAACACTTGATAAACAAAAGACACTTGCAAAAAAATTTATTTAGAAAAATTATTTTTAACAAAAGGCCCATGGGCTTTATATGTCACATTATCATTTTGTAACAACTTTCCAGTGATTGGATTTTGATTCATGTTTTAAGCCAGATGCTATGGCATTCACAATTTTGAAAGCGGCACCATTGATCATCACAACAATGCACTAAGCAGTTGCTTAGTTTGTTTACTAAATGTCCATACCCAGGGTTGGGGAGCAAAAATACATTTCAACTAATCAGTAATATTCAGCAACGATCAGTAGTCACCTTTTAAGATTTTTTTCTTTAAAACTACTTGGCCTGGAAAGCTGAAACTTATGTGTAAGCATCCTTGGGTAGAGTAGATATTTAATTTGTAAAATCATAACCCACCTCAGGGGTAGGGCGGGGCCACAATAGGGAATCCCAAGGTATAAATAAATAAATTAGGAAAAATCTTTTAAGAATCTTTTTCTCAAAAAACACTTGGCAATAAAAGCTGAAACTTATGTGAAAGCATCCTTGCTAGTGTAGATTCTAAAGAATTAAAATCATGAAAGGGGAGGGCCAATTAACAATAAAAAGCCATTTTCTACTTTTAACTACCCGTATTAGTAGATCGTGAGCTGCAAGTTGACACCGTTGCTGTATTGGTGATGCTGATGGGGAACTGGTTGTGGTAGAGGGTTAGCTGCGTTGACACTGTTGTATAGGTAATGCTGATGGGAAACTGGTTGTGGTAGATGGTGAGCTGTAAGTTGACAGTTGTATCAGTGATTGCTGATGGGGAGCTGGTTTTGGTTGATGGTGAGCTACGGGGTGACACTGTTGTTGCTGATGAGGCACTTGTCGTGGTGGAGGGTAAACTGGTTGGTTCTGGATGATGTATCAACTGGACTTGTGATATTGATCTGTTTCCTTGCATCAACTAGGGAGTGGTGTACTATGTGTAGCACTTGCAGTCTTGTCTTGCATGGATGTTTGCCGTGGTCTCTTCAATAGTTGTGGAAGTGGCTCCTCTCTAGGATGGTTATCATCAGTCTCTGGCTCACCAGTCCGTTGTGGTGGTTTGGTTGAGAGCGATTTTTCTAGTTCTTGAACTGTCTCCACAAACTTGTCCATTGATGTGTTGACGGTCAACTCTGGCAAATCATTAGTGGACAAATACCCTGCCAGTGATGGTCTGGACAGCTGATTTTCCTTTAGTTCTTTATTTTCCCATTAAGTCCTGAATTAGTGCCTTTGTTGCTTGTTGTTCCTTCTGAATTAGCCCCAAGGTCTTGGTCAGTGCACTGAAAGTCTCTGCCATCAGAGGTGGCAACACATCTCCTGATCCAAGGACAACAACCTTCTCTGTCTGGACTGACACATTACCTAGTCCTTCTTCATGTTGCCTAATCTGGAGATTGATTAGATCTCGCTCATCGCCATTAACCTCCTCAAAGAAGCAGAGCACGTTTTGGCCATGTTGGATCCGATAAAAAGTCACCGAAACCCTCATTGAGCACTGATTTTTCTGCCTTTGGAACCTTAAAAATTGACAGATGAATGTAGATTCTAAAGACTTGATTTCTACCAAAGGTCCATGGAGTTTGCTGTAAATGAATGCATCATATGAATATCTAATAAAATATGTAAGGAAATTCTGGTTAGACTCTTTACATTTTTTTTTATAAAAATGATTTTTGAAAGTAAAACACACTATTTCTGAATATACAGTGTTTACAAATGATAAAAAAACCCATAAAAACTAGTCACAACTGAGGACAACAATCATATGAAACCAAATTGAGAAATTTTAGAGAAATTAATTTTTTTTAATATCTGGGCATAACCAGATCAAAATTTAACAGATCCAGATCAAAATTAACACAAAATTAATAAAATGCAAATTGTTTGCCTATTCTTGTATTTACAATTAAAAAAAATTATTTGATTATGTCAAGTTCACTAATGTTTTAACCCTTATTACACCTAATTAGACTAGTGTTTTGGGGGAAATGTAATTTATTTCCAATATTTTCACAATTATGGTTGGGATCAGTTTAATTTTGATCGGGATTGGCCAAAATAAATAAAAAATAATTTCACTAAATTTGGGCCATTTCGTTTAATTTCTTTTTAAATATGATTAACTAACATGTACTCTCCAGTTGTGACTGGTGTTAAGGACAGATGATACAAACAAAAAATGGATGCCTGGATTGATATATATTTTTTGACTTAATTTCATTGCAAATAATGCAAATAATAAATTTCTAGAATATAAAGAAATTGTAAACCTTCTGTGATATTCGAAAATGTGCCCTTCTGAAACCATCCTTATTCATTTATACTAATATTTTTTCACTTTAAATTCCATTTTTGTGCAAATTTGAATAAAAA
This sequence comes from Saccostrea cuccullata, assembly GCF_032062105.1. Classification (NCBI taxonomy): domain Eukaryota; kingdom Metazoa; phylum Mollusca; class Bivalvia; order Ostreida; family Ostreidae; genus Saccostrea; species Saccostrea cuccullata. The sequence goes on along the minus strand of NW_026931117.1, from coordinate 22,573 downwards.
ATGAAAAACTACATGGTGAAAGTTATTCATTGTATTCATTTATACATAAATCAGGTTGTAATTTTCAAATTCTTTGACAAAAGTTTGTTTGTATCATCTGTCCTTAAGAAACTTTTACCCACACATTTAAAAAATATTCACAAATTATGTGTTTTATTTTCATTATTATTTTTTTATTTAAAATTTTTTCATATCTATACGGCTTTTTAGCTCACCTGAGCCGAAGGCTCAAGTGAGCTTTTCTGATCACATTTTGTCCGGCGTCCGTCTGTCTGTCTGTCCGTAAAATTTTTCACATTTTCGACTTCTTCTCAAGAACCACTGGGCCAATTTCAACCAAACTTGGCACAAAGCATCCTTGGGTGAAGGGGATTCAAGTTTGTTCAATTGAAGGGCCACGCCCTTTTCCAAGGGGAGATAAATATGAATTAGAGAAAAATTAATGGCATTTTTAAAAATCTTCTTCTCCAGAACCGCTAGACCAGGAAAAATGAAACTCATGTGGAAGCATCCTAAGGTAGTGTAGATTCAAGTTTGTTCAAATCATGACCCCCGGGGCAAGGGTGGGGCCAAAATGGCCGACCCTAGTTTTACATAGGAATATATAGGAAAAATCTTTAAAAATCTTCTTCTCCAGAACCACTGGGCCAGGAAAGATGAAACTCATGTGGAATCATCCTCAGGTAGTGTAGATTCAAGTTTGTTCAAATCATGACCCCCGGGGCAAGGGTGGGGCCAAAATGGCCGACCCTAGTTTTACATAGGAATATATAGGAAAAATCTTTAAAAATCTTCTTCTCCAGAACCACTGGGCCAGGAAAGATGAAACTCATGTGGAATCATTCTCAGGTAGTGTAGATTCTAGTTTGTTCAAATCATGACCCCCGGGGCAAGGGTGGGGCCAAAATGGCCGACCCTAGTTTTACATAGGAATATATTGGAAATTAAATCTTTAAAAATCTTCTTCTCCAGAACCTCTGGGCCAGGAAAGATGAAACTCATGTGGAATCATTCTCAGGTAGTGTAGATTCTAGTTTGTTCAAATCATGACCCCCGGGGCAAGGGTGGGGCCAAAATGGCCGACCCTAGTTTTGCATAGGAATATATATGAAAAATCTTTAAAAATCTTCTTCTCCAGAACCACTGGGCCAGGAAAGATGAACTCATGTGGAATCATCCTCAGGTAGTGCAGATTCAAGTTTGTTCTAATCATGACCCCCGGGACAAGGGTGGGGCCAAAATGGCCGACCCTAGTTTTGCATAGGAATATATAGGAAAAATCTTTATAAATCTTCTTCTCCAGAACCTCTGGGCCAGGAAAGATGAAACTCATGTGGAATCATCCTCAGGTAGTGTAGATTCTAGTTTGTTCAAATCATGACCCCCGGGGGTAGGGTGGTGCAAAAATGGCCGACCCAAGTTTTACATAGGAATATATAGGAATTTTTTTTAAAAATCTTCTTCTCCAGAACCTCTGGGCCCGGAAAGATGAACTCATGTGGAATCATCCTCAGGTAGTGTAGATTCATGTTTGTTCAAATCATGACCCCGGGGGCAAGGGTGGGGCCAAAACGGCCGACCCAAGTTTTACATAAGGAAATATAGGGAAACCTTTTAAAATCTTCTTTTCAAGTACTTCAAAGCTTAATATGATTAGTGATATTTATATGGAATCATCCTCAGGTAGTGTAGATTCTGGTTTGTTCAAATGATGACCCCCTTGAAGGGGGGGGGGAGGGGAGTAAATTCAAGCCAGATGTGCTCAGGTGAGCGCTGTGGCCCCTGGGCCTCTTGTCTTTATTATTTTATTAGGTATTCATATGATGCATTCATTTGCATGTAAATTTTTACAAGAAAGCATCTTATTTGGACATAAGTATTTTTTTTTCATTTTCTTTGAAAAATTACTAAAAAAATCATATAAAATAATTAAATGCTTATGCCGACCTTTCAATGCTGCAACCATGGTTTAAAAAGGTTGACTAGAGATCTATAAAATAAAAAAGATGGTGTGACATTCCTCCTTAAGAGTATACTTTGAAAATAGAACTATCCTTGGGGATTAAATTTTGATTTTTATAGGTGAATATGGACTTCTACACTCATGAAAATAATAAAGAAAAATTCTTATTTCACTTGTGAAATAAATTCCGTATTAAACTACAAAACATTAAATTTCATGCTTATTACATTATCTTTGATTATCCTCTTGTCTGTTTTGTAACAAAGTGTAACTGACTGTGGGGTCATAGTTTATAACAATAATAGATTATAGTACAGTACAACATAGACAAAAACAAGATGTATTTGTGAAAAACTGCGCCTGGCGACAATAAAGTAAAAATAAGAGGCTCATAGGCCACACCGCTCACCTGAGCACTGTAGCTTGGGATTAAGCATAAATCAGTTTTTATTGAAAAGTTCAATGAAAAAAGTGGTCTCAACAAATTCTTAGAGGGGAAAGGGTATGAATTGAACATATTTGAATATACACTAAGGATATTTGCATATTGCTCTTGACATCTTAACTTACATCGTGGCCCTGGCCTACCCCTAGGCGACATGACTTGAACAAACTTGAATATCCACAACAAAAAAGCTATATTCATGCTTTTTGTATTCATCCCAAGAGTACAAGAACATTTAGACAGATTTAGGACTGCCTTCATGAGAAGACCACTTAGGACAGTTATTTTTCTGGTTTAGTGTGATTTTTGTTACATTGTGTCATTGCAGTTGATTCGATACGCAGGAGCATGCTCTAAGTATGAACAGTTTCTTAAACGAGGTAAATTATTGACAAGCAAGTTGATGAACCAAGAATATCAACAGTCTCGTTTAAAGTCATCATTTCGTAAATTCTATGGTCGATACAATGACCTTGTCAGCAAATACAATTTATCATTGAATGAAATGCTGACTGACGTTTTTCATACCAATTGTTAGTCCATTATTTATACACTGAATTGACCACGGATTTTTTTCGTTATTTCCTGATTATGACAACGAGCACACGGCGGGTGTGACCGGTCGGCAGGGGATGCTCACTCCTCCATGGCACCTGATCCCACCTCTGATGTTTCGGAGGTCCGTGTTTGCTCTGCTCTTATTTTGTATATTTGTTTAATGGACGTTGAGATTGAATACTGTTCGTTATTTCCATATCCTTCCTCATCTGTTGACATGGATATTTTGAGTGGAATTGTCCAGTGTAATCCATACAGTTTAAAGTTATTAAATTTATTTAGATTGAATATAGTTTGTTATTTCCATATCCCTCTTACTACTTACTTTATTGTTGTTGTGTTTGGTTTTAATGGTTATTTACTTATATCATTGTTTTCTGCATGAATTAACACTGATGGAAAGTAACAAACGTAAGTATACTTTATACATGTTCTGATTGAGTTAAACTTTGAAGGGCCATTTAGGCCCCACCCTCCCCATGATTGAACTTGCAGATGTTGCAGACAATGTAGAACAAATTGTTAACTCCTTGAGAACAAAGGATATACCTACCTTAAAGAGGAAACACAGTTTTCTCCAAAGAAATTTTTTTCTAGATGTTCCTTATTAGGAAAGAGGGCCGAAACTCTAGAGAAAAGAACAATTACCTTAGTTTTTTGCTCATCTTATCTTAAAATTAAGACAGCTTTTCTTCTCAACGCCTCTCTGTCATTTATCTACTTCTTAATTTAATTAAAATTTACTTTTATGACGTCTTCTTCTGAACCTCTTAGCCATTTTTTTTTTGGGGGGGGGGGGGGGGTAGCAGTTACACTAGGGATTAGTTGATACCACTTTTTAAATTATTGATTCATAATGTGACATTATCTATATCTAAAAACTATATCTATAATCGTGGCGTCGGTAGCCCAGTGGTTAAGGTGCCGGACTCCAAACCGAAAGGTTGTGAGTTCGAATCCTGGACGCGACAAGCCGACGTTGTGCCCTTGGGAAAGACACTTTACACGAATTTCCTCACTCCACTCAAGTGTAAAACGAATACCTGGCTATAGACAGTGAAAGATATTGTCAGAATGTTAGTGCTCTAGCGCTAATAACGGCAGCTTGCACTGAGAAAGATTCTGGATTGTTAAGGACTGCTGGGGTAATAATGCATTGTAAAGCGCTTTGAGTAACATTAATGCTAAAAAAGCGCTATATAAATACAATCATTATTATTATATTATTAACTGCTTAGTTATCAATGTTAACAGAGTTATCTTTCTAATCTGCCTGTAGGGTGATGCACATGTTGTCACAAGTAATAAACTAGTTCTCATCGCCATCTTTGATTCTGATTGTGCTACACATTTCACAATATTTTAGCCAAGATTTGATATAACAATAACAATATTTTGAATTGGTTATAAAATTTGTATGTACTGAAATGAACAAAACAAATAAGAATAATTTTTTCAATGAAGCTGTATATCAAGATAACTGTAAAAATCAAAATGGTATGTACGTCTTTTTATTTTTTTTTAACGGGAGTGATAAAAGAGGAAACAGATTCATAAGATCATAGTAAGATTTATAGTGCGATATAAGAAGACAAAAATAGTCCTCTAAACAAAAAAGTGAGCAGTACCTGCCGAATATGGCGGAAATGTGTCTGGAAGGAGAGAATGAGATACTTATTTAAGGAGGATTTACAAAGAACGCATACAGCACGGAGAAGGTAATATATCTGAATTAGGATAAAGGAACGAACAGTGATGAGTGCGAGAGCCACGTTTTGTTGATTCGGTCGTAATTTACCTTGACCAAGATGAGGATCTTAAGGAACTTTTGAAATCATCATCGTGTCATTTTGTGTTACATCAAGGTATAAGGTGCAACTTGTTGTCTGGTCTCTGTAACTGTCTGATACTTAACATAGAGGCATGCTGAATTCGCAAAATGGAGAATATTGACAATGTCAACATGAGAGTTTGAAAATAGTTTGTACCTATGGTTCTGTTTGTACAATTTTTAACGTGGAGAATCCCATCATACGTGGTCATGGAGAAGCCAAACCATAACGTCACCAATCCCAATGTTAGGTATTTTTGGGAGTTGAACTATGTTCATTCTCCCATGGTCGTCACGCGAGTTTTAGCGCAGTATTTTTCAATGAATTATAAAGAGGTTGTCTACAGTCGCTTGACGTTTTAAACCTTTGTCTTTATAAAAAAAAATCCCTACTTCAATAATAAACAAGGTCGGACACGTAGCCGTCTTGAATTTGTTTTTTTTTCAGGTCAACTACTTACCGTTCACGGTAGCTCAGTCGGTAGAGCGCTCGCTCCGTGATCGGGAGGTCGTGAGTTCGTATCTCGGCCGCGACTGACCTAGTCGTTAAAATGGGTAGCAACTGTTCCTTCGCCATGCGCTCGGCACTTTGAAGTGAAAGTTGCGGGTCCTTCGGATGAGACCTTAAAAATCGAGGCCCCGTGTCAGCGGCAGGCGTTGGCACGATAAAGATCCCTCACTGCTAAATGGCCCTGAGTGCTGAGTAAAGGTCAAAATTTGAAGCCCTTCACCGGCATTCGGTGACGTCTACATATGAGTGAAAAATTCTCGAGAGGGACGTTAAACAATATACAATCAATCAATCAATCAGGTCAGCTACTTTACTTCGTATTTTAGTCTACAGTTTGTTTAAAATAAATAGATACAACTCTTTCCTTGGAGTACTTACCTTAACTATGCCTCAGCTTTCGAGCAATTCAAATCAAACCACATTAAACCATATCTAATCTTTAAAATATCGCTTCAAACTCGGTCTACTACTACCGACTCGGTAAAAACGGAAGGCCAGAAGTTGAGGTTATTATGTAAATGAAATTCTCTCTTCTTAAATTAAATTGGTTAATAGAAATGTGACGTTAAGCGGGAAAAATCATGCAAACATGGCAAAGTGCTTTTATTTCGACATGTCAGTGATGCTAAATGCAGTGCAGTTCGAGGCTGTTTGATTCATCACCAGGCAGGTACTGGCAAATCTTTTCTTATAAAAGAAACCTTAAGAAAGTTAAAGACAGGGTTGTCGCAGTCGCACTGGGATGGCAGCTCTCCAGTTTCAGTCTGCTACCACAGTGCACCACTGGGCTGGGCTTGGCGATGGTCGATATATGAACCAGCATCTTCTCCAGGTCATTGCAGATGAGACCAAAGACCGCATCAGAACCTGCACCTTGCTGATAATTGACGAGATCAGTATGATCAGTCTAAAAAAATTTTAACAGGTATTTCTTTTATAGCAATTTTGTATATCTGCGCAGATCAAAGGGATCTCTGCAGCCCCCCCCCCCACTTTAGTTAATCTAAATATGTTGGATCCCCACCTCCGGTCAAAAAAAAATATTTGAATTTTCAGTTTCAGTTTAATTAAAAACTAAAATTTGACTTGAGAGACCAATCAATTTTTATTTCGTCGGTTAATTTTTATGTATGCTCAAATTAGTAGCATTGATAACAAGTACATTCGGTTATGTTCAGAAATCTACGTTTAAAAACACAGCATTTTTTATGTTGATCATGTTTTAAGTATAGTTTGATATCGGATGCTGGATAATTACGATACAAATTGAACATTAAACAGTCATGGCAACATCACGCATCCACAATCGTCCGTCAAAATTCGACGAATGCCTTACAGGAGACGACATCGATAATGTCGTGAATTCCGACGACAATACTGATGCAAAGATACACTTGCAATGTGACGGTAAGATAAATAACATTACCTTCAAAATTGAAGTTGAAAATATCGATATTTGGAAACAAGGTATCATTCTGTTCTTCGGTGAAACGAGGGCGAACTTGATAAACAACAATCGTGTGGTCAAAGTCAAGTATGATGACAAAAACTTCGTGAAATTCAGCTTTTATAAAACAGGCAGTGTCAATATACAAGGAGCGACATGCTCAAGTTTCCATGATACTTATTTCTCAAAATTTTATTGTTTGACGCCGAGATGGAATATTTTAGCCACATTTCGGCGGACAAGTTTGTTTATTGACCGTTTTTTTCTTTAAGTTTTTGTTTTTACTGTAGACTCCACATAAGCAAAAATAGGTGAAAAGATTCTGGTGAAATATTATTTGTAAGTCAGAACTGAATCCGCAGGGAAGAAACCTCAGAACAGGCACAGACAAAGAAATTATGTGGAAAACGTGGTAGCCAATTTCCTCATTGATGATTTCCAAACTTTTCTCACTGGAAGAGTCAGCATTCAATGCTAACAACAAAAAATATGCGACGAATGCTTGGGACAAAATACAGTGGACCTTCAGATTTCCGGATGCTTCAGTATCCGGACGATTTGTCATCAGAACGAAATTTGTGAATGTTGGGTTGTCTTGTTCAATTGGTGATTGAGATATCCGGATGCTTCACATATCATAGTAGCATTGATAACAAGTACATTCGGTTATGTTCAGGAATCTACGTTTAAAAACACAGCATTTTTTATGTTGATCATGTTTTAAGTATAGTTTGATATCGGATGCTGGATAATTACGATACAAATTGAACATTAAACAGTCATGGCAACATCACGCATCCACAAACGCCCGTCAAAATTCGACGAATGCCTCAAGCAATGATCATTCTTTTTTATCAATGAAAGTTAGAATTCTGGAAAAGATTTATCACCACACAAATAGTTTGTCGTTGAGTACACCTTTCCGTAGACAACGTGAAGAATTTTGGATTAGGAAACTAGGGACAGCCTTTCCCTATGGATGTAATGACAATCTCGATAGTGTTGGAAATCTTACCAGCCCACAGTGTAATAATGTAAATGTGATGAGACTTTTTAACAATACTCAGAGACGTAAGCGTAGTCATGGACATCGTTCGTACAATAAACCTGCAATACACGACGTCTCTTTTGATTCATTTCTACCTTATGTAAATCAACAGTCAAGTCTACATCATATTCGAACCAAACTTTACTCTGTCCCTTTGAAACTTTTAAATAGTCTTCTTGAAAAGACCAAGGAACATCCAAATTTAGATTCCTCGACACCTGAATATAGGCTCAGTTCTGTGATTATGGATATTGCACATCATAGGCTTTTTAAACCCGCACAATTCATGGAAGAAAATGCAGCTAAAACAATCCGTCTTTTCCTTAAACTTCAATATGCCAATAAAGGAATTGACGCGGTTAATATAAGTAATATTCTTAATCACAGAAGGGTGGGTCCAGTCTTGTATTCCACCATATTTCAAGTTAAAGACTACGCCTTGTATTTCCTACAAATATACATCGACCATTGCTTCCAAACTTTTCAATTAAAAAAACACTTTACATGGCCTAGATATTGACTATCTGAAAAATAATCCCCTTTCGTGTTCATGTTCTTCGCCCTATAACTATAGTCCTGCTGGACACGTTATTACAGGTGACGTAAAAATAGTTCGTAATGAGGACCTTAGATCACTTATTTTAAAAGGTCCTAAATATAGGGAACCCCGATCCTTCAACTGGCGTCGGAATTTCATAAATGTTATGGATTCTGTTGAAAATTACGCCAGACGATGGGCTAGATATGAAAAAGAAGACATTGACACCTTGTCAGAATGGATTAAATGTATCAGATCCAATTTAAAGTCACGTATTAAAAGATTGAGGGGCAAAGTGAAAACCATCTATCCTTCTGTGTTCAATAAACCAGAAGTGAAAAAAGAATTAGATAGATTACACGATCAGTACGTACTGGTTCCTGCCGACAAAGCAGGTAACAACATTGTCTTTGTTTGTAAGGCTCATTATATAAATTGCATTCTAGAAGAACTTGGATTTAATTCTACAAGTGGTAATCCTACTTATACATATACTTCTCTTTCTAAGGAAGAAATTCTTCAGAGTCATCTGTCAGTATTGAATACTTTTAATATTCCACAGAGCCAAAATGAATTTGAACTACCTTATATATATTGGATTCCGAAACTTCATAAGAGTCCTTACAAACAAAGATACATTGCAGGTTCCAGTAAATGTTCAACCAAGCCTCTTTCGTTACTTTTCACTAAAATATTGACAGTAGTGAAAGAAAAAATTCAAGAGTGCTGTACAACTATATATTCAAGAAGTGGTGTAAATCAGATGTGGATACTTAAAAATTCTAAAGAACTTTTGGACAATTTGAAATCACAAGACTTTACAAAAATCAACAGCATAAAAACTTACGACTTTTCAACTTTATACACAACAATTCCACACGACAAATTACATGTAAAATCCAGGCTTTTTGATATCATTGACAGCTGCTTCTTCAACAAAAATGGAACTCGTAAGTTTACTTATCTCGTCATTGGTCATTTGAAAAATTATTTTGTTAAAACAGATTCTGATTGCACACATAAGTACTCTGAAGTTGACATCAAGAAGATGCTTGAGTTTCTGATTGACAATATCTATGTGGTTTTTGGAGACCAGGTATTCCAACAATCTATTGGAAATCCCATGGGTACAAATTGCGCTGCGTTATTAGCAGACTTATTTCTATATTCAAATGAAGCAGAATTTATGCAAAATCTTTTACGTGAAAAGAAGAAAACACTTGCTGTGACCTTCAACTCGACATTTAGATATATCGACGACGTATTGTCTATTAATAATGATAATTTCCATTCTTACGTCGACACGATATATCCTGGTGAGCTTGAGATAAAAGATACCACAGAGTCCGTCACTTCTGCTTCATACTTGGATATTTTACTTGAAAAAGACACTAATGGTAATCTCACAACCAAGCTATATGATAAACGTGATGACTTTAACTTTTCTATCGTCAACTTCCCTTACTTATGCAGCAATATACCTTCATCACCTGCATACGGAGTATTTATTTCTCAGTTGATTCGATACGCAAGAGCATGCTCTACGTATGAACAGTTTCTTAAACGAGGTAAATTATTGACAAGCAAGTTGATGAACCAAGAATATCAACAGTCTCGTTTAAAGTCATCATTTCGTAAATTCTATGGTCGATACAATGACCTTGTCAGCAAATACAATTTATCATTGAATGAAATGCTGACTGACGTTTTTCATACCAATTGTTAGTACATTATTTATACACTGAATTGATCACGGATTTTTTCCGTTATATCCTGATTATGACAACGAGCACACGGCGGGTGTGACCGGTCAGCAGGGGATGCTCACTCCTCCATGGCACATAATCCCACCTCTGATGTTTCGGGGGTCCGTGTTTGCTCTGCTCTTGTTTTGTATATTTGTTTAATGGACGTTGAGATTGAATAATGTTCGTTATTTCCATATCCTTCTCATATCTGGGAACCAAAGCGTCGGGACAAATGAGAGTCCACTGTATATGGAATATGGAATGTAGAGAGGCATCAGGAGGAACTAATCTGAATCCTCTTCCAAACCAAATCCTGATTTTTTTTTTTAAGCCAAGATAAATATGCCTCTATTGCAGACAGATTTGGAATGAGCGAGTCAACATCTTCCTATGCAATACGCAACCTAATAGCTTTTATTCATGATCATTTGTTATCAAAAGAAGTTTCACAGTTCATGGCTTCTTCCTCTGTCACAATGGTTTTTAAGAATGATTGCTCACCGTGTTTTACAATTCATCTCTGTAAAAACTGTGGCATAACAGACAAGATCACTGGTTTGGTTCCTGCAGTGTTCAGATCCGTGTGGAATTTCTTCAATTCATCTGGTGTTGGGTCTTGTACTGTAGGTAACTTTCGCTGTCTCGGTCCTGGGTTCATCCATAGCATGATCTAGTTTTTCTTCTTCTTGGTCTTTGCCGAAGTAATATCTAAATCCTGCACTATTTTATATTTCTAGCTGACGAACGTATCGCTATCGTTGTCGGGGATAATGCAAAGTACCGAGCTGGCTCTGCCTTCTTAATAATTCTTAAATACATCATCACCCGAAGTCGTTAATGAGTAAAATTTCAAGTCTTTTTGAAGTCCGTAGCCGAATGATCCCTGAGATTATCTGTTGTTTGCAATCAATAGTTACCCCGCTTTTCCTCAAAGCCGTCTCAAATCTTGACTTACCCGTGTTTTGATGCCTAACCCTTAAATATGACCATTTCTAAACAACATGACCCTGATTTAACCTCACCAATTGCCCAAAGAAATAAAAAAAGGAGAGAATACCGATTTAACATTTTTACTACTAGTGTTTCTTTTTCTTTTTCATATTCCCATATGTTCTAACAGTCCCTTAAATCTCAATTTGGGTACTAGTTGGTAGGTAGGTAAATATATTTTTCAATGAAAGTCACGTTTATAAATAAAAATTTCGAAGAAAGCAAATTGTGAACAGATTTATGAAATGTCGTTTTTAGCAAAATACAAGGAAAATTATTTCAAAACAAGGCGGAGAATCTGGCATATTTCTTGTCGTACAATTGTTGTGAAAGAAATACGCACGCTCTCAATTGCCGGGTGATCTTGTCCTCACTTATTACCCGTCGGCAAATTCGCCGAAAAATCGTCGCATGTAATCAATTATGCAGGGGTCATTTGATGGGCCGCTTCACAGAGTCGCGATGCTAAAAAAAACGCAGTTCACGTTTCGTATGCATGTTCGGCATTGCCAAAACATGAAAAAGTCATTCCGTAGTTAACCCAGCGGATAAATCCAATCACTGGTGCACTTTACTTTTAGAAAGATGTACTCTTATATAATATCTGACGGATGTTAATCAGTAACCTGTACGAATTAACTTTTATTGTTTTAAATCAAACTGCGTGAGTTTTAACGAGAGTCAAAATATTAACCATAAATAGCGAAGTAAATTACGTATTCCTCAAAATTATGAAGAAATTCAACTTTCTGATTGGTTGACTAAAACAATAAGTTAGCATAATTTTTGGCGATATTTCAGCTAGTTTGCCCACGGGTAAAAAAGCAAAGACGAGTTCACCCGTGGGTTTCCGACGATGAAAAGCTGACATGAATTGTGACAATTAAAAGAAAATATTTTTACAAATATGGTAAAATATGAAATAACTGATATGGAGATAAGGATAAAAATTTAACACTGCATGCCTTTTCGATTTCATTTACTTTAAACATAGACACTATCCTTTAAGAATGCATACCCTTTCCACTGTTCCTTTTAGGGAAACCCTTGTGCCCTTCTGTTTTATTTTAATAGCATTTTTTCCAGTGGAGGACTTGTGAACATCTGTTTTGTCTGCATACTGATTTGTTCAGTGGCAATGTCAAAGACCTGCACCATGAAGAAGATTATACTTCAGTCTTTTTAGGTCACCTGAGTAAACTCAGGTGACCTATTGCTATCACTTTTCGTCCGTCGTCGTTCGTCGTGCGTCGTGCGTTAACATTTGAACATTTTCAGCTTCTTCTCTGAAACCACTGAACCAATTTCAACCAAATTTGGCATATAGCATCTATGGGTGAAGGGGAACAAAAATTGTGAATTTCATGGGCCCTGCCCCCCTGGGGCCTGGGGGGTGGGGCAAAAACCACTAAAATTAGTGCAATCTTTAAAAATCTTCTTCTTTACTCCTGGACATCAAGCAGTCAAACTGTTTGCAAGATTGTAATCAGCATTGAGTCCTCTACCAAAATTGTGAAATTCATGGCCCCGGGGTCAGGGGTTCTGGTGTTAGGGTGGGGCTAAATAAGTATATAGTGAAATTTCATGAATTCTTTGAAAATCTTCTTCTCTGCTTCTGGGTATTAAATAAACTAACTAAGTGCATAGTTATGATGAGCAAGAGTGCCTCTACCAAAATTGTGAATTTTATGGCCCCAGGGTCAGGGGTTCTGGTGTTAGGGTGGGGCTCTCTAGATTATATAGTGAAAATACATAAATTCTTTGAAAATCTTCTTCTCTGCTCCTGGGTATTAAATAAACTAACTTATTGCATAATTATGATGAGCAAGAGTGCCTCTACCAAAATTGTGAATTTTATGGCCCCAGGGTCAGGGGTTCTGGTGTTAGGGTGGGGCTCTAAAGATTATATAGTGAAATTTCATGAATTCTTTGAAAATCTTCTTCTCTGCTCCTTGGTATTAAATAAACTAACTAAGTGCATAGTTATGATGAGCAAGAGTGCCTCTACCAAAATTGTGAATTTTATGGCCCCAGGGTCAGGGTTTCTGGTGTAAGGGGGGGGCTCTATAGATTACATAGTGAAAATACTTGAATTCTTTGAAAATCTTCTTCTCTGCTCCTGGGTAATAAATAAATTAAATAAGTGCATAGTTATGATGAGCAAGAGTGTCTCTACCAAAATTGTGAATTCGATGGCCCCAGGGTCAGGGGTTTTGGTGTAAGGGGGGGGGGCTCTATAGATTATATAGTTAAAAAATACATGAATTCTTTGAAAATCTTCTCTGCTCCTGGGTATTAAATAAACTAAATAAGTGCATAGTTATGATGAGCAAGAGTGCCTCTACCAAAATTGTTAATTTTATGGCCCCAGGGTCAGGGGTTCTGGTGTAAGGGGGGGGGGGGGCTCTATAGATTATATAGTGAAAATACTTGAATTCTTTGAAAATCTTCTTCTCTGCTCCTGGGTATTGAATTAACTAACTAAGTGCTTTGTTATGATGAGCAAAAGTGCTTCTACCAAAATTGTGAATTCGATGGCCCCAGGGTCAGGGGTTCTGGTGTAGGGGGGGGGCTCTTTAGATTATATAGTGAAAATACATGAATTCTTTGAAAATCTTCTTCTCTGCTTCTGGGTATTAAATAAACTAAATAAGTGCATAGTTATGATGAGCAAGAGTGCCTCTTCCAAAATTGTGAATTTTATGGCCCCAGGGTCAGGGATTCTAGTGATAGGGTGGGGCTTTATTGATTATACAATGAAAATACACTAAATCTTTGAAAGTTTTCTTCTCTGCTCCTTGGTATTAAGCAGATGAACTACCTATGTAGTTATGATGAGTGAGGGTCATAATCTTCCAAAATTGTGAATTTCAAGGCCCCAGGGTCAAGGGTACCATAAAGGAGGGGGGGGGGCTGTACTTATATACTGAAACTGGATGAATTGTTTGAAATCTGCTCCTTGGTATTTATCAAATATTTTTGAAAAGCAAGGGTGCCTTTTCAAAAATTGTGCAATGTGTGGATCTAGGCCTAAGGGTCAGGGGTTCATGTGTGATTGGGGCATTACTGATCATGCTGAATATTACTGATTACTTGAACTGCAGTTTTTGTTCCCCTACCCTGCCTATGGGTATTAAGTAAACAAACTAAGCAACTGCTAAGTGTATTGTTATGATGATCAATGGTGCCTATTTCAAAATTGTGAATGCCATAGCATCTGGATTAAAACATGAATCAAATTCAATCACTGGAAAGTTGTTGCATAATGCTCAGGTGACCTATAAGGCCCATGGGCCTCTTGTCTTTCATACTTCACATTTGTTTGTCATTTTGTTGTTTCTGAAAATGGCCCCTCAGATTATATTGATGGCCCATTTATTTTCAAAATGGCCCATCAAAAATGTTGACAGTTGCGCCATAGTCCCATTGACCATTTTGGCCTTCCCAATCACTGCATTAAGGTCTGAAATAAGACTTTTAAAAAAATAATATAAGTTCAAAGAAAATCAAACAGAAAGTATATATTATAAAAGTCAAAATGATCAAATATTGTGGGGAAAAATATTGAATTTGTCTTTTATTGCAGAAGTCAAGCCTATTTGTGCATTCATGATAAAATATTGTGGGGGAAAATATTGAATTTGTCTTTTTTATTGCAGACGTCAAGCCCATTTGTGCATTCTTGCCAACAACTGTGATGAACCTATGTATGTTAAGTTGGTAGAAGCCCTCTGTGCTGAGCATGGAATTAACCTGTTGAAGGTAACTGGTCTGTTCTGATTAGTGCGACATAAGCATGCAACGTTTTTCCCCTTGATTAATTGAAAGCTTTCTAAGAATTCAAGTAATAAATAAGTTCATTGTTCTAAGCACTTAACAGGACACACTGCTGACTAAATAAATGTTGCTTTTCGATAAAAATTGCATTGGCAATGACAGCTGCAGTTATTTTACTCGGCTTTAAAACCTTCATTTGTAAAATTGTCAACAAGACTGGCAATTTTTGTTAGCATTTAATTTATTTATTATAAGAGAGGAATGCAAAGGAAATGAGTTGACAACTTCTTTCATATGATGATATCACCATGCTCCCTCTTCTTACTTCTCGTGGGGATGTATATGGTTTTAACTGATAATGACTTAGAATTTTCAACTCGCTCAACAGCAGTTTAGTTTGAAGCTAAGTGGAAAATAATGGTTATTGGGCAACCTTAATTATTGATTTAAAACAACTTACTGTAGAATCATTTTAATTTGTGGGGGCCAATGTTCGTGAGTAAGCAAAATTTTGTTGGTTCGTGGGCACGTAATTTTGTTGGTAACCCGTACATATAGAGGATTCAGTGGATAAATATGTAGTCAAAATAATTGTCGTGGGGATGTAAATTCGTGGATGAGGTAGACCCACGAATTGGATCCCCACTGATATTGATGATTCCACAGTAATTGATCCTTTTTTGGCCCTGTACCCTTTCAATTAAGAATTTTCCATCTTTAAAGAGGATAAATTTTAAATGTCAACGTCATGTATCAAATTTTACTGTTAAATAAAGAAATACTTTTGAAGGCTTATCCCCTATTCATGCCATTATGAATCATTAAAATTTTTAAAAATTTTGTTTATATGAAAAGCACTACTAATTCTTTAATTGTACTACCTAATGATTTTCATCAAACAAGTTGTAAACGCATCATGGGTTATGTTATCTCAACTTATCTATGCATTGAAATAGGTGATAGGAAAACAATACTTTGTATATACATGTTTTGTGAAAATTAAGGGGGGGGTTTTTGTATTGCGTAGAGCAAAATTATCAATAGCCTCTAAGCAAGAAAAATTAACATTTACAGTTTTTGAAGCATTTATATTTCAACTCCTTTCTTGAGAAGATATATGTTATTCCACTTGAAGATGCCATATACAGAATTATATTTTATATTATTTTGCATTTTACTACTACTTGCCAAACTTTATTTTGCATTTTGTCATTTAAATTCTGTGCAAGAATTTCACATATCCCGACTATCTAAAGCTTTGTAAGGTAAACAATAGTAGGTGGACATTGGACAATGGCAAATAAATAACACAAGTGCGGATTTGACAACTTCATATGATGATATCACCATGCTCCCTCTTCTTACTTCTCTGTGG
This sequence comes from Saccostrea cuccullata, assembly GCF_032062105.1. Taxonomy (NCBI): domain Eukaryota; kingdom Metazoa; phylum Mollusca; class Bivalvia; order Ostreida; family Ostreidae; genus Saccostrea; species Saccostrea cuccullata. The sequence goes on along the minus strand of NW_026931117.1, from coordinate 6,342 downwards.
GGATGTATATGGTTTTAACTGATGTGAAGATCATTAAGCTCAGTTGCTTTACTATGGTGCTGTATCCTAAATTGCACAGTCAATAGGAGTAGAAGTGTATTGAACATTAAAAGCACTGATTTGACATTTTTAAACAGGTTGATGATAACAAAAAACTTGGAGAATGGGCTGGTCTGTGTAAAATCGACAAAGAGGGAAAGGCCAGAAAAGTAGTGGGATGCAGTTGTGTTGTAGTCAAGGTGAGATAACTCTTGAGAAATTGTGTTTGGCGAAAAGTTGTTGCTGCTTCTGAAAATAGATGTTTACTGATAGCACTCAGTGTTACTAATTTGAAGTAATATATATTACAGGATTATGGAAAGGAGTCCCAAGCTCTGGACGTTCTCAATGACTACTTCAGGTCCAAGAAGTAAAGGATGTCAATAAAGGAAAAAAAAATCAAAAATAAAGAAAAAAAATAGAAAAAAATCTTTTTTCATTACTTACAAGCTGTGTCAATTTTTAGGTTTCACTGTTTCTAGAATTACTGCTTATCAAAGAGGAATTGAAAGAAAAGCATACCTGTGGTTTTGCCATACTTTTTGAGAATGTAAAAATATTAAGAAGGATGTTTTTAGATGCCATTAAAAGGGAACAAATTTAACTTAAATGTTGTAATGAGAGTTGAAAAAAAACTGGTTTTCAACTTGTAGAGGCAAATGCAATACTAGTCGGATCAGTATCATTAGGATAAACTTCTTTGAGGATAACCGTTCACGGTAGCTCAGTCGGTAGAGCGCTCAGTTCGTGATCGGGAGGTCGTGAGTTCGTATCTCGGCCGCGACTGACCGAGTAAAGGTCAAAATTTGAAGCCCTTCACCGGCATACGGTGACGTCTCCATATGAGTGAAAAATTCTCGAGAGGGACGTTAAACAATATACAATCAATCAATCAACAGTATATAGGTGATGGGAATTTGTATGTTTACAGAAGGCAAGAGTTATACCTTAGTACAATATTTGTAAATAACAATTTAATGGGTTTTTTTTGGAACATGTCGATGATCGGCACGTCACATACGTGACATAACATACATCATTTCAGATCAGTTGCGCGGTGAAGCTGGTTACAGTTGTCTTTGAGTTAAACGATGTGTGTGAACATGCACATTAACTGGTTTCTCTCATATTTTTTAGCAATTGCATTACATATATTTGTTGAATGTACAATTATTGTCAGCAAAACATGATTTTTATCTATTCTGTTGAATTAACTTAATTACCTATATATGTTAACAGTGTGATTTCAGGTGGAGGCCAATTAATCATTTTTTAAATTAATTAATTTCAAGTAATGGTTATATAAGGAATATGGTAAAATTGTACGTGTTGAATGTCTGTGTTTCTGTTTGTCTGCAAATGTGATATTGTGCCATTTATTGTATTAATATTTTTTTAGGTCCATGCAGATGGTGTTTAAAAGTATTGGCCAGCAAATGCACGCCCATTTGAATAGATCTTGAAACAGCACCAGCAAAGTGTGACAGTCCGCAAAATGTGTAAGTTAAAGTTTTCTAAAAAAAAAAATTCATTGAAGTGGGGGATGGGGTGGGGGTGAGGAAATTTACATATTGAATAGGTGATCAGAATGTGAAAGTATTTAGCTATAACTAATCTGTACATGCACTGCTATATACATTTTGCAGCTCATATACATTTTATTATACCCCACGCAACTAGTTGCGGGAGGTATAATGTTTTTGACCCGTCCGTCAGTCAGTCAGTCAGTCAGTCAGTCCGTCAGTCAGTCCTCTTTTTTTGTCAGCGCAACTCCTCATAAACCGCTGGACAGAATTTCGTCAAACTTTGCAGGTATTTAGGACACAATGTGTAGATGTGCATATTACCAGGAAATTTCGATTCCATTATTTTTTCCGGGAATTTCCGCAATTTTTAACTTAGGCATTTGGCCATACCTTGAATATAGAGATGAACAGTTTGTCAGTGCAACTCCTCATAAACCGCTGCACAGAATTTCATCAAACTTTGCAGATATTTAGGACACAATGTGTAGATGTGCATATTACCAGGAAATTCCGATTCCATTATTTTTTCCGGGATTTCCACACTTTTTAACTTAGGCATTTGGCCATACCTTGAATATAGAGATGAACAGTTTGTCAGCGCAACTCCTCATAAACCGCTGCACAGAATTTCGTCAAACTTTGCAGGTATTTAGGACACAATGTGTGGATGTGCATATTACCAGGAAATTCCAATTCCATTATTTTTTCCGGAATTTCCACACTTTTTAACTTAGGCATTTGGCCATACCTTGAATAAAGAGATGAACAGTTTGTCAGCGCAACTCCTCATAAACCACTGCATAGAATTTCGTCAAACTTTGCAGGTATTTAGGACACATTGTGTAGATGTGCATATTACCAGGAAATTCCGATTCCATTATTTTTTCCGGGAATTTCCGCACTTTTTAACTTAGGCATTTGACCATACCTTGAATATAGAGATGAACAGTTTGTCAGCGCAACTCCTCATAAACCACTGCACAGAATTTCGTCAAACTTTGTAGATATTTAGGACACATTATGTAGATGTGCATATTACCAGGAAATTCCGATTCCATTATTTTTCCGGGAATTTCCACACTTTCCATCTTAGACTTTTTGGCCATATTTAGAATATAGAGAAGAACAGTTTGTCAGCACCACTCCTCTTAAACTGTTGTACATAGTTTATTTTATCCCAAAGAGTTTTGCCTATTGTTCAAGAAAATTTCTCCCCCCCCCCCAACTACTTCAAATTAATGTTTTGATTTGTATAATGCCAAGAAATTTTGATTCCATTATTTATCTAGAAACTTCATTCCACATTTAAATGTCCTCATATGTAGGACATTTTGATGTGAAGATTTTTTTGCAATTATTGCCCTTTTTGATATGCATTTAAAGTGCACTGTGCCTTTCATTATGTGCTTCCGTCAAGTTTTGGGGGAGCGTGGGGTATGTGAGCTAGCTCACTTTTTCTTTCATTTATTCATTTAAGAATTTCAAATTAATTTGATCTACATCTTTGTTTTTTAAATTATGCATTATTAAGATAACACGCATATAAGAATTGAAATTTCATGAATATTTGACAGTCATAATTATGCGATTTGTCAGAAAATTCAAAATTTTGTCTCATTTTCCTACAAATCGCAAAATGGTTACAATGGAAACAAAACAACTTTAGTGGATTATTTATTTAATCTGCAAAACCACATATTTTCATTTTTTTTTTGAGTTAATAATAGTATATAAGCACTGCTTTTGTCTTAAATAAAAAGTACGGGAAAAGTAATGATACACATGTATTGAGGTATCCATTATTATGATGTCATTGTGACGTCATAGATGAGTAAATTTGCATTGGTATAAAAATTCCTTTGAAACAAATGATTCTACATAGGATTATAAAGGCTTATAACTTTTTTATTCATAGACCAAATTTCATGAATGATACCTCAATGGAAAGGAAATAATCAGTATTTTTTTTATTTTACTACTTTCGGGGTATTTGTGAACTTCATATTTTGGTCATTTCTGGAGAAACTATGAATAAGAGGGTGAAAAGTGGTTATATTTTGTGCGGAAATACATTAATTTTTAAAATAAGTGAAATTCACCCAATTAAGTGCTTGATTATGATTTGACTATATGTATTTAAAGTTATGAAGGGGATTAAGAATAGTATAAATGTGTTAAAAGGCTAAAATTTGACTTAAAACTTGAGAGCAGTTTTGGCAAGATGGGAGCATTTTTTAAGGATATTACACATAGAACTGTAAATGCTGTAAAATCTTA